>NW_027314229.1:0-16725 GCF_040954645.1 Diabrotica undecimpunctata | reverse complement strand
ACGCGCTATCTCAGAGTAAGCTTTGGAAGACGTTATGAGGAAATTACAATGGGAAAAACGGGATATTAACATAAATGGCCAATACCTAAATCACTTGAAATATGCAGACGACATTGTATTAATAACAGATAATAGTGAAGAATTACAAAATATGATGGATGAATTAAATAGCTAATCAACAAAAATAGTTCTACAAATGAATTATAATAAAACGAAAATTATGACCAACCAACCTGAAGAACTAATAAATACAATTGCACAAACAACTTTAGAACAAGTAAAAGAATATGTATATTTGGGACAACTAATTAAATTAAATAAAGAAAATCAGACCAGAGAAATAAAGAGAAGGATACGGTTGGCTTGGGTATCCTTCGGAAAACTTTCCTATATACTAAAAAATAGCCCCAATATTTAAAAACAAGAGTCTTCAACCAATGTATACTTCCTGTTCTCACTTACGGTTCTCAAACTTAGACGTTCACAAAGGAAAACATGGAAAAAATAGCAAAGACCCAAAGAGCTATGGAAAGACAAATGCTGAACATCAGGCTATCAGACAAGAAAAGAAATACTTGGATCCGCAACAAAATAAAAGTGACCGATATATTAACGCAGATAGCAAAACTTAAGTGGAAGTTCGCTGGACATACCATAAGACAGAAAGACGACAGATGGAATAAGATGATTATACACTGGAGACCATATAGTTACAAACGAAAAAGAGGAAGGCCACAAACGCGATGGTCAGATGAAGAAACACGCAGGCCCAAAGTGGAGGAGGAGGCTTATGTCCAAAATTGGACAGCAATGGCTGTATAGATAGATAGATAGAAAGGAGATTATAAGAAACAAGAATATTAAATAATTTGAGAGAAACTTAAAGCTCTGTGTAGAAAGAAACAGAGATATCGTAATGAATTATAATTAAAAGAGATAAGAAAAGTTTAAAAACAGAGGTGACGTCGTTCTATCAAGAAGTTAAAATAGATGAGTTAAAAGACAGACTATAAGATGTAGTCCTGGGAAAAATGACATATGCATAGAAATGATCAAATTTGGTGAAGATTAACTGCAGAGAAAACATATCAACTAATCGTGCAAATATGGGAAAATAAAATAACACGAATCGGTTATGCACGAGGCCCGCATATGTCCACTGCATAAAAAAGGAGACAAACTGCAGTGTGACAACTATAGAGGTAAAACCTTACTAGGTACTGTATAAAAGATCTTGGCAAGAATATTGGGAAAGTACTAAATTACTATACGAAATGAATCTTACAGGGGTACTAGTAAGACTTTAGAAAGGACAGATCGACTGTAGATCAAATCTTTTCCATAAAGGATATACAGAAAACTTGTTGCGAAGGTAAAGTTCCTCTGTATGTTTGTTTATGGATTTTAGACAAGCACATGATAGAGTCGAAAGAGTCAAAATGTATTAAGTAATGGAACATTTAAATATACCGAAAAATTGATCATACTAGTGAAAATAACACTAAATAACTCGACCTGTGAAACCGCTTGACACGGTCACATTTTAGATCAATTTGCGGTTGCAAAAGCCTTAAAGAATTAAACAAAAATATCGTATCAAAGATGCTATTTTAATAGTACGTTTATGATGCTGAAAGTTATTGTAATCTGTTCGATGGGTCATTATAATTTAATTGGATTAATTTTTATTTATTTACCGTTTCCGTGTAAGTTGAAATACAGTTGCAAACAAACTTTCCTCCTACATTTATTTTTTTAGAACATGTTCATACGAACATACGAAACTGTAAACTTGTAGTAATGATTGGTTTAAATGATTTAGGATTCTTATGTGTATAAATATTAGATAAAGCTTATAACTTATTCAATATGTTGTTCTAAAACTACTTAATTTGGGATTTCTGACTGCGATATTTTATCAATTCTTCTTTGTTTTTTCTTATTTTTCGGAATAAGCTCCATGGCCCATTCCATTTCATAAAAGATCATTATATTTAATTATAATTATTCATAATCTTTAATTACCCAAAAAGAATTAATATAATTAGCTTATTATTTTTATCTCATAATCCCTAATACTGGATTGCCCATACTTCAATATCCTACTGAAAATATATCTTGAGTACCTGAAGACGATAAGAACACAGAAAAAACATGGATTAAGGATAAAAATGGAGAATTAATAATAAAGATAGACTAAATAATAAAAATATATTCAGATTTGACCATACAGCTGTCACTCCTTCTAAGGGAAAAATTCATTCATCCCAGATACCTATGGTATCAAAAGGATTGAGTTCTGGTGGGGCTCTTTTCGTGTTATCGAGCTTTGAGTGACTAAGTATGCTGGAATATCCCCCAAAAATTTTCGTACACATCTGGACGTTGAGAGTAGTACAGCTTTCTGCATGGTCTTGTAGAGATAATCATTCAGACCTAGCTTTTTCACGATTTCTAGGAGGTTCTTTAGAATGACTCCAGTAGTAGAGAGAATAATAGGTATTGTCTGGGTACTTTCCATTCTCCACTGTCTTCGTATTTAAATTTCCAGATCCCTCTACTTGGCTATTTCTTTGTTCTGTTCTTGTTCAGCATCTGATCTAAGTGGTTTCAAGTGGAAGCCATTCATTTCAAATCATCCATATACAATAGATGATTAAGCTTCGCCACAACAGTATTGCTATTTTTGATGCTAAAACCTGAGTCAGTGGAGTTCAGTAGCTGAGATAGTGGCTTTATCGCTGAACAGAACCAAAGAGGACTCAACGACTCCCCCTGGAAAAGGATCCGGTTAATTGGGATATCTTCAGTTTCGATGTTGTTTTCACCGGGTATTTGAAGGTGAATTTTAGTCTTCCACTCCGTCATTATATGCTTTAAAAAGGTTACTATATTATCATCGACTTTATTATTTTCAATATATCTACAAGCCATTCATGCGGTAATGAATCAAAGGCCTTCTTGTAGTCAATGAAGGCTGTGAAAAGGTTCCTTTTTTTGGTGTACGTCTGGTTGGAAATGACTCAATCGATTATAAGTTGTTCTTTGCGGCCCATGGAATTCTTAGCGCATCCTTTCTGTTGAGGCTCTATGATATTGTTTGAGAACAGTGTTGGTAGATACGCTTGGTTACACAAGATGTGACCAATTTGTACAAAGTTGGAAGACAAGTAATTGGGCGGTACTTGGCTGGACCTTTGGTGTTATTTTGATGCTTCGGTATTAGATAAGTGGTTTCCTGAGTAAGAAATAGTGGTATTTCCTGCGGATTAAAAATAAAATTATTAATTAATACTGTTAAAAGCTCGTGCACACTCCAAAACTTCTTTAGCCAGAAGTTTTGAACTCCGTCTGGTCCAGGAGATTTCCAGTTATGAAGATCTTTGATAACGTTCGAGACTTCTTCAGTGGTGAAAGGCTCATAGGGGATATTGGTGTAGTATTGACAGTTGTTCGTTTTTTCTTCAATCCATCCAGCATTGTTGTTATGAGTAGCTGCCGTCGAAAGTTGGTTTTCCAAAAACGCATGAATTTCTTCTTGGCTTTTGTAGGATTTATTTTCAAATTCTACACTAAAATTCAGTTTCCTATAGAAAGCCTTCTCTGCTCAAAAAGTGTATTGTCGCATTTCCGGTTGTTACTAATTTTGTATTTCCTTAAGCGACCTGAATAAATGGATTGTTTTTGTTTTAATGTGTCCAGGCAGTGTTGAGCTGTGTTGTTTTCTGGGTCATGTTGTTAGTGTCTGGGAGTGTTCAGAATTATTTCTTCAGCTCTTTTAACTACTTTTAGAGTTCTTACTGCTCGAATGTATTCCGTAATTTGTCCAATATTCCTACGCAATAAATCAATTTTCCTGAGCAGTCGTTTTTCCCAGGGTGCAATTCTGTTTTCCGTCCTTCCGATATTTGTACCCCGTCGTGTTCTGATCTTAATGCCCATAACATTAGCAATTGCTGTTGCAGCACAGTAAATCAGCATATGCAAATATTCTAATGTATGGGCTTCCACGACATAATTGGGTAGGACTATCGTGCAATTCATTGTTGTCCTGCTGCGTATTAACAGGTTGAGTTTCTTGTATGAGAGGCTCAGGAGTCTGTTCATTAGAAATTTCATTAGAGACTCATCTACAACTATCTCTTGGTTGTGAATCTCCCGTTCTACTTCGCTTCTGCCACCTGCCACCGACGTCCGCATGCTGTCACGTCCCCCGCCGGCTCCAGACGTGCCCTGGCAATCCCCAGGCAGCGACCCTAAACATAAATTATTAATCTCCATTTTCATGGGTGTGCATTTTATACCTACTGCCAGGTGTTAATATTATTATTACTATCATTTGAAAGTCGTCTATTTTAAAATAATGTACTATATATGTCTGAATCGTCAATATGAAGGAGTCAGATAAAATCAAGTTATTAGAAGAATTTTTAACCAAGTAAAAAAAAATAAAATTTATATTTATCAATATTTTGTATTTTGACAACGACTTCCGAAGTGGAAATCGAAACTCGTAATCAAAATTTTAAGCTTAAATTGTAGCTTGTTCCCATTAAAAGTAGAAACTCTTCAAGAAGTACCGAATTTTAAATAGTTATCAACAGATTTTACTTTTTTTCGATTTTAGTTATTTGTTCTTGGTCGGTTAATTTATCAAATATTGCAATAAGTTTTAATTTTTCATAGGTAATATGACGTAAAACAGATAAAATCGGATATTGCGGTAACATATATTTAAATTTTACATTATTCACTTCAGAATTCTGGTACAGAAAATGTATAAAGAAAGTGTATAATTACTAAGGTGTGGACGAACTGAATTTAAATTATTCGTAGCATTTAAATAATCGATACATTTGCACTGATTCGCGAAGTTTGCCTTCGCTATTTTGAGAGAAAAAAATTGCAAGTTTTTTTTTAAACGCAAACAAAACCTAAACATGCACTTTGATCTCAATGGATTAAAATATGTGTTTAAAAAAAAGATTAAATTTACAAATTTTCATCATCTTTCGCACTTTCGCTTTTTATATTTGTACAAATTACAACAGTATTACTAGTCTACCAATTTGACAGTCGATCTTATTTTTTGATGTATGGTATAGAACTATCGGTAAAGTCTCACAGATAGTTCAAGACTATCAGCATCAACCTGTATGCTTCCACTGCAGGACATAGGTCTTCCTCAGCTCTCTTTATCTGCCTCTGTTTTGTGCGGCTTGCATCCAGTCATTGTTAACACGCTTCAGTTCGTCAGTCGATCCAGTTGATTGGCGTCCTCTGCTCCGTATTACTTCTTGTTTTGGTCTCCACTCGACAATACTTTTGTCCATCGGTTTTTTGATAATCTGGTGACGTGTATTGCCCAATTCAATTTTAGCGACGCGATTTTTTCAAAGACGTCTATTGTTTTTGTTCTACTATAAGTGAGTACAGATAACACACATTAGTCAAAGATTTTCCTTTTGAGGCATATGGGTAGATCCGATTTAAATCATCGTCAACATCATCCAGCCTTTATTTATCACGTCTATTGCTGGACATAGGCCTTCCTTAAACTCCTCCATTCTACACGATTTTGTGCTCTTTGTTGCCAATTTTTGAAGATACGCCTAATGTCGTCAGCCTAACGTGTAGGTGGTCTTCCTCTACTACGTTTGTCTACTCTTGACCTCCAATTTGTAATTTTGCTCATCCATCGTGAGTCATCCATTCTCACTACATGGATCTCACTCAGTTCTATTTCAGTTCTGCTATGCGTTTCACAACATCAGTAATACCCAGCATAGACCGTTCCATTCGTCTCTGTGCCACTCTCAATTTCGAAGCCGTAGTCTTGGTTAGAGTCATAGTTTCCGCCTCATAGGTCATGACCGGTAATATGCATTGGTCAAATACTTTTCTTTTGAGGCTAATTGGTATATTGGCCCCAAGTGTGATTTGCAGTTTTCCAAAGGCTGCCCACGCTAAAGTAATTCGTCTTTGGATTTCGCATGTTTGGTTATCCCTGCTGATTCTTATTTTATGACCGAAATATGTATATTTCTCCACTAGTTCTACCACTTTGTCTTGAATAGTTAAATGGTTATTGGAGACCATATTTGTGGTAAACTTAGTTTTGGCCAAGTTTATTCTGAGGCTCACCTTCGAACACGCAAAGTCCAATTCATTTAACATATCTGTGGCTTCTCCTAAATTATCTATGATAAGGACAATGCCATCTGCGAAACGGAGATGATTAAGCTTTTCACCGTCTATTGTTACTCCTGTGTGGTCCCAATTGACAATCTTAATGCAGTTATTAATAATTTTGATGACAATGTATCTCCTTGCCTTATCCCACGTTTTATTTTTATTAGTCAGGTTTATCAGTAACAGTCATAGTGGCATTTTTGTAAATATTGTAAATAAGTTCACTATACCTATGGTCAATCCTGCTGTCATTCATGGCTTCTATAAGTCTGTCCATTTCGATCGTGTCGAACACTTTATGAAAATCTATGAAAGTGAGGACAAGAGGTTTGTTGTATTCTATGGATTTTTCAATGAGTGTCTTGACTGTATGGAGGTGATCATTGGTACCATAATTTGATTTTTATCCTGTCTGCTCTCTCGGTTGATAAAAATCTAATTTTTTCTCCAATCTTGATGTCACTAATCTAGTGAAAAGCTTGTATATGTGGTTTATCATTCTAATAGGTCTATAATTTTCGAGTTTTTTTAGAGCGATTTAAATACGTAGTTTAATTTCCAAACGCTGCCCAGGCTAATCCTATGCGACGTGGGAGCTTACATGTCTTGTTATCTCTGTCCAACCAAATTTCATGTCCTAACTAACTTATACGATGTAGTCTGCACAAAATCCCTTCCATCAATAGCAATATTTCGATTTAGCACCAGATTAGTCATTATTTGCGTCTTGTTAGGGTTGTTTGTTGTGAGATGCACCTGAGATTTTTATAGAAATGTCTCCGGAACGTCCTTTGCAACTAAAGTTATATTTTTCTGTTTCTACTTTAGAAAAGTTGTAATGAATTAAAAAATTTATAAGGTGAAAATCGAAAAGTCAAATTTATTTTTTGTTTTCCAATGTTTTGTAAATTGTTCCGCATATATATTAAAAAGTGTCTATTGTGATCAATGTCTCCATTTTTCGCAAAACGTTTGTAACGCCCTAGGTAATTCAAATAGCTCACTTGTTCTGGTGGATGGTAAATTATGCGGTGGCATGCTTAGCAAATTCAATGAGTTTAAAAACTGTTGCATAAGTGACAGCTTCAGTGGCATCGCAAACTGTATCAATGGATTTGTATGCTACCACGTTCCTTGGCAACAACTGTTGTATCTTAAGATTCAAAACATTGACGTCCACATTTTTTGCCGCTAAAATTGTTTTTTCTAATAGCCACTATGATTTATGTACTGTGTGTGTACACCGGGAAATCGGTCAGTAATTTAACGCATCCAGTTTCGTCTATACTAATTTTTCGATTGCCGATATCTAACAGTTGTGTTGAGAATGTTTCAGCGAATGGATCTTAAAGCATTTGAATGTGTATATTTACTTTCAGCTGCACTTTTTCAACATAATGCCACAATGGCAATAATTTTAAGTAAGTATTGATCACATCAGCATACGTTGAACGTGGAATAACGGGAAGTGTTTGTCTGAAATCACCTGAAACAACTAAGAGAGTTCCGCCAAATAATTTATCGTTGTTCTTAATGTCTTTCAATGTCGAGTCCAACGACTTGTTTGTGTGCTATAGTACATTTATCCCAGATAAAAATTTTACACTGTTTCAGCAATGTGGCTATGGACGAATTTTTTATGCTGCACGATTCATCATAGTAATAATTAAATCAGATGCACTTCCATTTGGCAAAAGCATTCCAAAATGAGTGAGTGGTAAGTTGGCAATAATAATGCAAAGATCCTCAATAGCAATCAATACTCTAGTGCACATATCATTGAATCTTTGTGATTATCCCACAATGTCCTGCTCAGGTTGGACCAATGTAGTCAACACTATAGCGAATAGTGGACGAATTTGTATTGCTGTACAGTTTAATGCTGCTTCAGCAAGCATATATTCTCACTGGTTGTCCTCCAACAAGCCAAGTGCAAGACATGCATTTTTATACGTTGGATACTATTGTCCATTTTCTTCACGTATACCTTGAAATAACATTGGGCCGGTGACATTAACACCAACAACAGTCAAAGATAAAAGCACTCAGTCTGCCTTGGATTCTTTTTCTTCTTCCTTCTTGTATGTAGGCTTTACAGCCTGTTTCTTCTTCAATATTAGCTCCCTAAATTTTTTAAATTGTCGCACTATCTTTTTATTGGTCTGCCAATACTTATTCGTCCATTTGGTGACTTATCTCGTGCTATTCGTACTATTCTATCCTCTGCCATTCTACTAATATGTTCGTTCCACTCCTGTTTCCGTTTTTTCACCCATCCATTTATGTCTTTTATATTGCATGCTCTTCTTATGTTTTCGCTTCTTCCCGTATCCAACAGAATTTTTCCTGATATTCGTCGAAGTATTTTCATCTCTGTTGTTTCTAGTAGTTGTATCGTTTTAGATGTGTCAGATTTTGTCTCTGCCGTCTATGTTAGTATAGGTTTAATTGTTGCTCTACAGATTCTTGTTTTTGTATCTTATCTTGGGTGTTTGTTCTTCCAGATTGTGTTATTAAGAGATCTCGCTGCTTTACTTGCTTTTAAGCTTTGTTGTCGTACTTTTTCTTCAACATCTCCGTAACTAGTTATATCTATTCCCAGATATCTAAACCTTGCTTCCTGCTATATTATCTTCCCATCAACTTCGATTTTACATCGTAGTGGGTATTTAGATGTTGTCATACATTTGGTTTTTTCTGCTGATATTATCATATTGTATTTCTTGGCTGTTATATTGAAGATGCGTGTTAATCTTTGGAGTTAGTCTTCTGTCTCGGCGATTTATGCTGCGTCGTCTGCATAACATAATATTTGTATTTCTTTGTTCCTCATTCTGTAGCCATGAGCTTTACGTACTGCTTGTATTATTTCGTCCATTATTATATTAAACAGAAGTGGGCTTAACGAGTCACCCTGCCTGACTCCGCTTTGTTTCTGATATACACTGCGTTAGTTTTCCATTTACCTTTGCCTGTATTCGATTATGGAAGTAGATGTTTTCGATGGTTTGTATAATATTGATTGGTATGTTTCTTTTATACAGCAGGTGTAAGACGTCTGTACAAAAAGGGTGTACATATGTGAAATTATGAATATAATTTCAGTTAATGAGAACTGTATTACATTGAGCTGGTTCAAATAAATTAGGATATGTGGTAAAAGGTTATACAGATTATAGCAAATTAAGTTTATATAAAGTCTTACCAATTTTTCTGCTGCACACACACACGGTATTGACAGGCTACACTCGCGGTTGTTTTTCATACGCGGAATCTGCCGGATACCGGTTTATGAACACGTGTTTCGCGGTACTAACACTCAGATCACGATATAGAGCACATTTTTCGTCTGTATACGATTTAAATAGTATTTTCGGTATTTTTCGCGTAACTACATGCGAGAGAGTTAGAGGGGAGAAAAAGCACGGTAAGTCTGTACCAAGCGATAGATAGCGATAGAGAGAATATACGTCTGCCTAGTAGGACTCAGCAGACGAAAGAAAAAGCCCACGACTGTCCTAAGCAACAGTCAGTAATCAAGAGCGACCCTTGTCACCAAACGATAGTCAACAGGGAAGAGAGAGTGTCCGTTATCATCGATAGACAACAGGGAAGAGAGTGTCCGTTATCATCGATAGACAACAGGCAAGAGAGAGTCTTTCTTCTTTGCTATCTTACAACTGTCAGTATTTCTAATGGAGCTGGGTTAAAATGTGAGTAGGTAGGGTTGGAGAACGGGAAATAATTGTAAAATTGTGGTAGAATGGTAGCTAGTAATACAGCAAAAAATGACATGATTTTTCGCATGTGAAAAAAATTGAACAACGTCTTCGACTTGGATGCAATTTAAAGCTTTTGTCAGGTTTATAAAACATAGATATGCTGGTTTATTGTACTCGATGGCCTTTTCTGTGATTTGTCTTAGTACAAATACGGCGTCTACGCAGAATCTTCTGGATCTGAATCCTTGTTGTTCATCTGATAAAGTTGTTAGTTTATTGATTTTGTTGGTTAGGACTTTTGTGGTAAGCTTAGGTGCTGTGTTTAGTAGATTTATACCTTTATAATTGTTGGGCTCTTCTTAATCTCCTTTCTTGAACATTGGGATCATTATGCTGTTTCCCATGCGTCTGGTATCTTGCAGTGCAATATTAGTTATTGTATAAGTTTTGTCATCTCTAGAGTTATAGTTTCTCCTCCGTGTTTTAGAAGCTCGTTGGTTATTCCATCTGGTCCTGGTGACTTTCCATTTTTGAGTGAATTTATGGCTATTTCTACTTCCTAAAAACTGAGTTCTATTTCGTGTCTTAATTCAGGTACGTTATTGTGTTGATTATTATTTTGCTTCATTAGCATGAACAGTTTCATCAGGTATCTTTACCATTCGTTTGCTGGTATGTTAGTGTATTCATTCAATTCTGCTATTTATTTCTGTTGGTTTCTTATGAATCTCCATATTTGTTTTTGTATACCGTAGAAGTTGCTTTCCATCCTTTTTGTAAACTGTTCCCAGTGTTCTTTTTTTGATCTTACCAACTGCTTTGTTTCATTTCGTATTCTTCTATAGGTGTCTCGGGATTCTGGGGTATTTGATATTTTGTACTTCGTGTAGGCCTCTCGTTTGTCTTTACATTTCTCTTTTTTTTAAAGGTTAAAATACGTTTATTGACGTTTCAATTTCCACTTTTATTTCTTTTCTGAACCATGGTGTATTGTTGTTGTTTCTTTTGTTTAGTATGACTTTGCGTTTTCCTAGAGCTTCTGTTTATGATTCTTCAATGTTGTTTTTAATTTTTTTCCAACTTGCGTTTATATCTTAGATGTCGTCTATTTGTTTTAGTTGTATCTTCAGTGCTAGCCTCCTTTTGTACATTTCTCTTGTAGAGTCGTTCCACAGTGATTCTACATTAAATATTTCTTCGGTGATTTCCTGAAGAAAATGTTTTGGTGTTATTTTCATTCTTTATCTGCCTTGGATGGACTGTAAATACTCGCCCCAAGGTGTTTGATTTAAATAAATTGGGATATGCAGCAATCGATGTGTCTTGCTTGTATGCATCCATTTTGTGTTTGAGCCCTTGAGAAATAGTGTGGTACTTGTGAATAGGGTAATGTTCGTACAAAGGCACCAAAAGCATCCGCCCAATTACACAATTTGAAAAATTTGGTGAGTGTAGTATTTCGTAGATTCATAGCACGATCAATCGCTGTCTTGTTCGTGAACTACACGCTCTAACCGTTTTAACTCCTAGATCCCGTTTACGAATTTGGAAACCAAACAGCTTCATGTACTAATGTAACTGCCAATTTGGAAAAGTGTTATTTCATCGTTTTTATTCACTGAAGTTGCATTCACATGGTATTTTCAACTCGAAACATAGCCATATTACTGCCTTTATTAACATACTTTTAGATCTCCAAAGCTGAAATTTATTTACAACTTCCTTTTGAAAAGTTCTCCCTCCTTCATGACTTCCAACCGTGCTATTTTTTCTATGCTTTTTTGATCTTGCTTTTAGATGATTCAGCTTCCCGAATATTTAAATTTACCAACTCACTTATGCTTTTTTTGTGATTATTATTTATGATTTTCTATTTTGTAAGGTCAATTTAAAAGTTTTTCAAGTAACGTTAGTCTTTAAAAGATCTTTTAAATATATTTGAGATTATCATTTTTGTTCTAAACATATCTAATAAATAAAACAACTCTGTTCATGCCGACCTACATACTACTTATTTATTTTGATTTTACTACATTAAATCCTACAATTTTCTCCAACAGTAATGTAACTTTTATTGCATAGTTTTGAAAACAGCCATATAGGTGAAAGAACCTCTTATTACCTAAAAAGCAAAAAATTATTTTTTAATATTAAAAATTAATAAAAAGTTAGGGTTAAGCATTTTTTACAAAAATAATTTTAAGCATAATCTACAGGGTGATTAAAAAAAGTCTTAATCAACTGATATATGTCGGTAGAAGTCCGTTTTTGGCACTCGTGGATGGATTGAGTAGCTCATGGTGTCACTATCAATTTAAAGTCCAGGTAAAGGAGAAGGAAAAGGCCAGTCATTCATTCCCGTAAATAAGCCTCGGAAAGTATAGCCTTATCGTCAATGACGCAAGAAAACAAATAAAAATCTCTTGAAATATCCTTAAATGCTTGTTATAACCTGGAATTTAAAACTGAACGTAGGATGTCAATATTCCCCACTAGGTCAGGCTAGGTAAAAAACGGTGAAAAAAAAGTTTAGCAGATATCTTTTACATGTAAAAAAGTTTGTGAAAATGAGGGCACTTTAGGTGTCAATATCTGTACCAAATTTCAGCCGGATTGGTTTAATAGGTTATGTAAAATGTTAATTGTTTATCCCACAGACAAATTATTTAAACAGCTATTCTTGTCCAAAAAACCACCCTAGAACATTTTACTAACCTGGAATGAATTTTTAAAGTTATTATCTTTAAGGATTTATCCAAAAAAGTATTATTTATTTCAAAATTCCTGTTAAAAGAGATGTTACAAAAAGTAATTTTGATAGTTATCAACGTTTACAATAACTTCGTTATTTTTCATTACAATTAATTTTAAGTTGATTAAGTTGATCTGTATAGATGGTTAAAAAACGCATATTAAACAAAAAGACCAATAGGATCCAAGATAATATTTTTCTTTTAAATTAATATCTTCTCTTTTTGGAAAAGTGTTCAAGACTTATTTAAATATCTTATTTTTATTATTATTATATAAAATAAAAACTTATTTAGTTACACCTCTTTAATTAATTATAATGTATTAGCTTATGATAATATAGCTTTGCGAGGCCTGGCGGATTAAAATCCCAGCTAATAGAAAGAGCCTCAGCAGCAGAGTGAGCTAGTTTAATGATTTAATTGCTGGCTTCTTTAAAATTGGTACCTTGATCACTCCTAATTGTTAAGCACTTACCACGTCAAGTTACAAATCTACGAAAGCAGCCAAAAAGGATTCAGAACTAAGACTTGAAGTTACTTCCAGATGAATGGCCTTGGTATTCCAAATATATCCTTTGTTTATTTTTGCACCTCTATGTTTGGACATTAATAACGAGAATGGTCCTGCAAAACCCACACAAACAGACTGGAAGGCACGTAATGGAGTAGCTCGGACAGTTGGCAAGTTTGCCGTTAAGGAATTGTAAGATTCAGGTCGGCACCTAAACCAACGGATGCACTTTGACAAACAGCGATAAATGGCACTTTTCGGAGACAGAATCCAAAAGCGCTGAAGTATAAATAATGCATAGCCTTTAAGCTAGGGTGCAGATGCGTTTAATGAGTCTATTCTATGATTACGTCAGTCAGACGATGATTTTTGGGTAATAGCAATGGATGTTTAACATTAAAAGATAACTGAGACTTTTCTAATCGACCTCCTACTCCCAAAAGACTCATATTCATCAATAAAGGGTGTGAGTTTACGAAAAGGTTTGGGTAACAGAGAAGTCTGTCTAATTTTGAGAAAAATATAAGAAAATACGTCAGTTTGTACCTGCTTAACAATGTATCGTAACGCAGATTCCATCTCTAAAGGACTGACAAAGGAATCCGAAGAGGCAGCATTGCTTTTCCTTTGAAGTTTAGCCATGAATTTTAAGACGGAAACCATGACTCTCTGAATTTTTATCAGGGATGAAAATTCTGAAAGTAAAGTAGTGATGATATTATTCGTAACGATCGGTGTCAATGATAATACAGTTGGCAATTTTTCCTTTAGCATTTCCATGAGGCGTAAGGAGTGGAAATTAACTGAACCAACACTCCCTTGAATATTAGTAGCTGTGCCGGTGTCAAACCACGACTAGCACAATCAGCAGGCTTTTGATTAGATGACATATAATGGCAAGAAGAACATGGTATGAGTTCTTGTATGTATCTTTTACGATTGGCAATAAAGGTTTTTCATTTATGGGGATAAGAATTACCAAATAATGATTCATTATTGTGAAGTTCTGAGAATTCACTTGTCTGAAAACAACATATGTTTTGGGAAACTATTTATCAACCAAGAACACTTCAGAATCATTTTGACGACCACAACTGCCAACCGCCTCGCTAATTGGTAAGAAACAAGTTTTTTATCTACCTAGAACTGGGTCAACAATATCGGAACTCGTAAAGGGGCCATACATTTTTAGTTTAATTGTTTTTTTTTGCAGTTTCTTCGTAATGTACAAAAAAGTGGATTTTTAGAACCCATTGTTTGTGAAATAAAACGTTCGTTAAATTCGTTACGACGGTTGAAAGATTGGCAAGTGTTTTTCCCTATAAAAGCTTGAATCAAAGCGGATTTCAAGATCTTTCGCTCTCGGTTATCATGCCAAACGTGACAGCAGTTACTTTACACTCTTCTCACACACTTCGCTCTCGGCCACCGTGCCAAACGTGACAATACTTACTACAAGAGTCCTGTTTTAGATTTTGTACTCGATCCTCAAGTAGGATAGTTTGTACATGCGCTCTACGTAAACCTTACCTTTGTACCCATAACAGAAAGATAAATGTTTAGTGTTAGTTAAATACTTTTGTAAACTACAATCTTTGTAAATTAGAGTACAACGTAAAATAAAGTGCCATTAGATACAGCAAAGCATTATTATTACCAATTCGACGTAGAAATTGTTTCGATGAAAGATTATTTAATCCAAGTCCACCTATTTAGCCAGTTCCAACGTCTGACCCGCTTCTTGTGTTGTAGAAAGGAGACAATTCACAAACAAAATACAGACATTAAATGATTAGTAAAAAATTAAAAAATCAATGAAAGATTCGATTTTTAACGATTGTCAAAATTTAAAAGTCATAAATGTCGTCCAAGTAATAACAATATTGAATCGTCTGTTTCAATTTTTATGACACTTCTCGTTTTAAAATAATTTCATATAAATATAATTATTATTTTTAAACATTTTATTTAGTTTATATAACAATTAAATTTACTATCAAATTATATTTATTTATATTTTTTTACAGTTACAGTTTTTTTAATAAAAAAGGTTAGGTTAGTAATATAAATAACAATAAAAATGTATGCAGGAGTGATACATGCTCTAAATCATTTAAAGACAAGATAAATTTTCCAAAACCTCTATTTCTTTATAAACAATGTTTTTTCTTTATTAAATAAAAAACATTTCATAAATATTTCTTTCTAAATTTATAAACCAGTGGCGTATGACATATATTATATGTCATTGATCAACACTTTACGAAAAACATGGCGGCTCATGAAAAGGCTTATACCAGGCGGTGGCGTTAGGAACAAACATAATAATTTACCTATTTAAATATTTGAATACCCATATTATAATTTGTTAAAAATATAAATAACAAAATAAATAAAAAAGTTACTTTATATAATTTTAAAAATACACAAGTACGAAGCTGCCCGCTAGTCTACTATACCGCCTACTGTATCATTCATTGAAAACTTTTAGATATCTGCTAAACTTTTTTAAACAAAATACCTATTTTTTATCCTCTTTAGCCTGGCTAAACATTCTGCTTTAATTTCCACAACAAAGGCTGCCACTTCTTTTGCATGGAGTAAGTAATTAATTCAGACAAACTTCAGAGAGTGATTATGCATAAACAAAAACTAATGACAGTTTGCTATATAAACGTATGTCCGCAAATGCTTTGTTTTCTAAGTTACGAGGTGTTACGAACAATTTATAGTTAACAGTTTAAAAGCGAACAATATTTACTCAGAAGTTCTATTATTTAATATTATTTGCTATATAACTATAGTGGAAGTCAAAGTTAGAATGCAGTGCAGGTAAAATAGGCAATGTACAATCGGTGGAGCATAATCATGCTCCAGATATTCACGTTGACCGACAAATTTTTAGTAATTCTACAAAGAGGAAAGCTGTAGAAGATATACGTGAAAGACCTTTAAAGATTGTACACAAGGAATTAAGGAAGGAAAATTTTAGCAATTTACCGTTGACGACGAAAGACATTTCTTGCGTTCGAATCTATGCTGCAAGATGAAAATCCACTCCATCATTGCCCAAGTCACAGGAAGAAGTTCTACAAGTGTTAGTGAACTTAAATTTAAAAACAAATACACGTGAAAACTTTTTATTATCTACGAAAAATAATTCCGCAATTTTTAATTGTTTCCCCAATCTTTACTTTTTGTGTAATGTAGATTCTTTGTATGTAGATGGAACTTTTCAATACTGTTCTAAATATTTTTGTCAGATGTTTACTATACATGGCTACAAAAATGGTTTTTATGTTCCTCTAGTATTTTGTTTGTTAACAAATAAATCACAGCAATCGTATAAAAGTATTTTTGATACATTAATAACAATATGTACAGATTTGAATTTAAATTTCAAACCGAAGCGAATAATTTCTGATTTTGAAATAGCAATTCAAAATGTAGCCATGTTAGTGTGGCCCGACATTATTATTTTTTGTTGCAAATTTTATTTAACACAAAATTGGTACAGAAAAATTTAAAATTACTCTGAGATAGCGCG
>NW_027314228.1:0-16731 GCF_040954645.1 Diabrotica undecimpunctata | reverse complement strand
ACGCGCTATCTCAGAGTGATTTTCGACATCTGTACCCTATTTACACGGTTGAAGGCCTTTTGAAAATCGATAAATCTCACATATACCTTTATCTCTATAAGATAGCCAGACTAAAATGGAGATAGGCAGGACACATAGCCAGAATGACAGATGGGCGATGGACAAAGAGGTTATTGGAATGGAGGCCAAAGGAAGACAAGAGAAGCGTCGGTCGACCACCTACAAGATGGACTGGCGATTTAAGAAGACTCAATAAAAACTGGATAAGAGCGGCGCAAGATAGACGGGGTTGGAAACATGAGGAAGAGGCCTATGTTCAGCAGTGGACTCTTGAGGCTAGATGATCATGATAATGACCTTTATCTCGTTCATTTGTTTAAAGATATCTATGGGATAGGTGGTCAATGGTGGAGCGATTGTACCGGAAGTCAGCTTGGTTACTTCTTAGTTTTTTATCTAGTTCTAGCTTCAATATTCCCAACAGGTTGTTGTGGATAGTACCAATAAAATGATATTTTTGTTGTATATTTTATATTCCATAGGATATCTTTGATCATTTTGATATTTGTGCTCTAGTAACATATTGTGTTGTATGTGTTGAAAAATCCTTATTGGAAGAAAACTGTTGGTTTGCGACGACGCCTTTTCTTGTTACAGTTAACCTTTTAGTAGACACAGCTTGTCTAGGAGGCTGGAGGAAGTCAATGATGGTCAATTCTAGAGCCAATCGGAAGCTTTTGAGTTTCTCCGCCTCTGTACTTTCTTTTGATAGGTACTTTTATCAACTGTGTATCATTGCAGTGTTGATGCTCATACTGTAAGTTTGTAATTTGTAAAACCGGTGCAGTGGACCGTGTGCGCCTAGAGAAATAATAGAATTTTGTGACTTCTAAGTAATTGTTTTATAATAAAACTTTATTTTTCAGATATTATGGATTATGAAAAAGAACAAAAAAGATTGTTAGCACTTTTTGAAGAAAATGCGACCGGAGATGAGTATGATGATGAAGAGGAATCGGATTAACAAGATCATGTAGACAGATTTTGCCATTGGTCAATAATTTTTGAGCAAAGATAATTAAACAAAATGACAGAAAACCGATATTTTAGATATCTAGAACAATCTATTTGATACTGATATGTTGCAAATAATTGTTCATGGGACCAATATAAAAATATAAGCAGAAAAAACATTGATGAAATTCGTGCCCTTTAGGTCTCTTATATCTTGTAGGTGTAAGAAAGGCAAGTCACCTTAATACACCAGACTTATGGAAAACGGACAGCACTGTTATAGAGGTTTTCTGACTGATAATAAACATCACGAGATTGGAGGCTTTTAGAGGAAGATGATCGTTTCGCTAGTACATATCAAGCAAACCCAATAAATACGGTATAAAAATATTTGTCTGATGTCAAGTTATTTTATATCAGTACCATGGAAGTATACGTTGGCAAAAACTAAGTGGGTGGTCCATACTATTAAGACACTAGTATCAAAGCAGTGGCAAATGGGCCTGTCAACATCTCTATGGATCTAAGAAAAACATTTAGTTTTATTGTATTCATATGTACATGGTGAGAAAGACAAATAAAGTAACATTGCGTACATAATTTCATAAATCTTGATCCATTGAAATTTTTGGCCTTGTATGACCCTCTTGCTTCAGTATAATTTTTTCATCTAATGATTAATAATTATTTGGCCTGGATTAAATTAATTTAAGTCCAACTATTTTTAAAACATTTTCATTTTTCTAATTTGTTTTTTTATTTTTATTTATTTGAAATTCTTTTGGGACCTACGCAGCTCTTATGTATCAACCGCTACTGACTTGCATTATTCTTATAACGTATGGTCCTAAAGTTTTGGGAAAAATTTCAAAAGCATATAACTCTGACCACAATAATCTTATATTTTTAATAAATTATTCAACAATTTAACTTAACTATCCTTATTATAAATCAAAATTCAAATGACAGACAAGGGACCATTATTTTCGATTTGCCTAATAATTCCCCTGACACGTTGCATCATCCTTTGGACGATCTCGGCGTCAATTTCTCTAATTTTTGTATATATGCGGCGTCTTAACTGTTCTTGATTTTGTGCTTACCATCCGTTATTATAGACTTTCCGACTTAATATTACCCAGAACTCTTTAATTGGACGAGCCTGAGGTAGGTTGGGGGGATTGTCTGCTTTCGGTACAAAGATAATGTTGTTAGTTTCGTACCAGTCACTTGTGATATTCGCGTAATGATATAAAGCAAGATCTGGACAAAAGACTATTTGATCATTTGCATGATGTGTGTTTACAAACTAAAGCAATTTAGAGAGACATCTTTGAATATAAATATTTGCGTTTAAGGCTTCGCCTTGAACAACGCCAATGTAGGGCTGTGAGATAAAGCCAGCCTTAGAAATTGCACACCATACCAAAATTTTGTCCTCAAATTTTTTCTTACTTTTGAATTTTATTTCATCAGGTACATTTTCGTAATCGTTCGTGTAAACCCATCGTTACCCTTCAACTCAGAGTTGGACAAAGTAAAATATTTTTCATCGTCCATCACGATCAACTTGTTGACGAACTGCACTCTCCTTAACGCGCGGCAACATCTCGGAATTCTCTCTAATTGATCCTCTGTGTATTTTGGAGCTTTCCTTCTTTTCCGGTAGATAATATTGTTACTCGATAGGGTCCTGTATACTGTAGTCTTTCCAACATGAAATCTTCTGGCCAGTTTTCGCTGTGAGACCCCAATTTTGTTCTTAGCTGCTTCAATCAGTCTTGCCTCTCTTATATGGTTCAAAATCCGCGGTCAGCCACTTTTACGCAAGTTAACACATGGTATCCCTTCTTCACATTCTCTGATTGTGCGATAAATTGTCGATTTGCTTATGTTTTGATCTCGATAAATATTAACAATATCTCGTTTCGACATTCGCTCAACCATATTATAAACACCTTTGTTGGTTAAATTCTGCTTTGTTTATTAAATGTCAATAACTGATGACATTTCAATTCCATGGCCTTCTTTGTTAAATGCATTTTGCTTCTCAATCAGACCAGGTGAAATTTTTCCCAAAACTTTAGGACCATACGTTATATTTAATTACTGAAAATATAAAATTTTCCAAGCTCACTATGTAAATGCTAAACACTTTCAAGCCGTCATCGTCCATACGTACCCAAACACTTAAGTCTTGAAATATTTATTTTGATATCGATTAAAATTAAACACATAAAATTTATTTGCCAAATATACAAACTAATACATAATTCTGTGTATTTTGTATAAATATTTATGGTTTACTCAGAGATTAAAATTAGAGTGTTATTTTTATTTCTTAAAAAATATACAACAGAAGGATATTTTTGCAGAGAATATATTATTGTGTTTATAAATAGTTTACTCCATGTATTAAAAATAAAATAAATGATATGTATCTAAAAGACACAAAAGTTTTTGTTATAATATAATAGTGCACAAAAATGCAATTCAGATATTACAGAACGGCATAAATTTGACAACTTTGACTTACAGCACTTGTGAGATTTGGTTCAAATGTACAGTGCAGAATAGCCAAATGGAATAAATTGTAGTCATTTCAATAATAGTATAAATTAAGAAGAAGTATTTCAAAATTTATATCTAAAGGAATTTAGATCTAAATAATAGTTGCAACTTACGAAAAATATAAGAGACACACGCACTAGGACAAAAGAAGAAATCAGAGCAATGAAAAAAATGCTCTTAATAAGCGGAACACGAATTTTTACAGATTACAGGAAGATATCTATAGAAGTAGATATCTGCCTTAGTCTACAGCTTAGAATCCGAATGATCAGATGTTACGTTTTTTCTGTCTTACTGTATGGCTGTGAAAGTTGGACAATGGACTCTGAAATAGAAAAATGAATAGATGTCTTTGAGATGTATATATACAGACGAATGTTGAGGATTCTCTGGGTACAAAGAGTTACTAATGTTGAGGTACTTCGTCGCATGTGTAAACAAAAAGAATTACTAAGAATAATCATAAGAGAGGAAAATGCAATACTTGGGTCATGTGCTGAGAGGCGAAAGATATGAATTACTTCAAGTTATACTGGAAGGAAAAGTACAGGGCAAAAAAACAGTAGGAAGACGCCAGAACTCGTGGCTGAAAGACCTGAGGAGATGGTTCGACCGCTCATCCGCAGAGATCTTTCGCGCAGCAGTTTCCAAAACTACAATTGCGCTGAGCGGCGCAATGAGAAGAAGAAGATCTATAGAAGAAAAGGACCGTCTAAAGTCTTTGTATAACAAGATAAGATAGTAAAATCTGACTTCGGCTGGATTCTTATTTTTAATTAAGCAATCAAAAGTACATATCTAGAAACCACTTTACCCTAATTTTTAGCTCCCTAGGTGCTCTCAGATGTCCCCTATCGCAAAAAGTGTTTTATTTTGGAAAAAAATTTTCCTGAGCAGTCCTTTGGTTTAAAAAATCTGAAAAAATTCATGAATATATATTTTATTGCCCAAAATTTTTTTTTCAGATTTTTGGATCACAACTAAGCTTGAGAAAAATATGTGAATTTTTAAAACAACTTTAGGTTATGTTTATGTAGGTAATTTTTGGCAAACTTTTAAATAAGTATTTCCCGTGCATATTGTTCGCTTCTTTTGAATGAAGGGATTATATTTAACATTTTCTTTCCGGAACATCCTCAAAATTTGAAAAAACCCATTTTGCTGTTTTTCTCCGTGTTTTTAGCAAATAAAATTAACTGTATGTCGATAAATAACGATTTTTAATACATTTTCTTGTTATTTCTAATAGCGCGATTAGCAGTATCGTTTTCAAACCGGAATATACTCAAAAAATACGATAAAGTCTCTTTTTAATGTTTTTCCATGTTTTTGACACATAACCTCAACTGACTGTAAGTAAAGAACGATTTCTCATCTATTTTTTTTTTCGTTTTTTCTAATAGTAGTTTCATGTTGGCCATTTTTAGACTGAAACATACTTAAATTCGATAAAACTGCATTTTCGGTGATTTTTATTTTCGTATTTTAAGCAAAAAACCTCATTTAAATGTGAAAAATAACGATTTTTGCTTCTCGCTTTTGACATAAATTGTGGCAGGCTTTACAACAACTCAGCATTAGTCCATTCCTTTTAGGAATAATCACAGAAGTATACAATATAATACTGCTTACGTAAACATCGGAAATAGACTATCAGAGCCAATAAAAGTAACTAAAGGGCTAAGACAAGGATACAGTATGTTACCCATACTTTTTAATTTATATATTAAGGCAGCCTTCCAAAATTGGAAAAACCACTGCCAGGGAATGATAATCCCCATAGGAAATGACATACTATTCTCCCTGAATTTTGCAGATGACCAAGTCGTCCTAGCTCTCAAGATTCTTATGATCTAGAATTTATGATAAAGCGTCTATACAGAGAATATGTAAAATGTGGGTTACAAGTTAGCATGAAGAAAACAGAATATTTAGTTATTAATTCAGATGCAAGGTTTGAAGTGTCGATAGACGAGGACGTAGAAATCAAACAAGTGGAAAAATTTAAATATTTAGGTGCATTCATTAATAAAAATGTATTGGGAGAAACCGAAATTAAACACCGAATTAATCAGCAACAACAAATGTCTGAACTTATGGTGGAATCGCAACATTTCCAAAAGGAATAAAAAAAAAGAGCAGGGCAAACCATGGTTGAATCAGTTCTTTGTTATGGCTCTGAAGTATGAACAATTAATGCACGCCTGAAGAGAAGACTGTTGGCAGGTGAAATGGATTATTTGAGAAGAAGTGCTAGAACATGCAGGGTAAAGTATTTGGCAGAAGAGGACCGGACGCCGTCGTATCTCGTGGTTGAAAAATCTCCGACAATGGTTTGGGATGACCTCAGCGGAGCTGTTTCGCAGAGCAGTCAACAAAAACCATGATAGCCTTGATGATCGCCAACATCCGGACCGGATAAGGCACTGAAGAAGAAGAAGAAGCTAGAACATCAAGGCTGGAAAGGAAGACTAACGAACCTATAAGAAATAGCATGAATACTACAAAAGCGGTCATTGACAGAATAGAAAGAAGAGGTTTAAAATGGTTTGGACACCTATTGAGAATGCATGACGAACGTTGGCCCCAAAAACTTCACAGATGGAAGCCCCCTGGGAGAAAAAAAAAGAGGTAGACCTCGACGCTCATGGAATGAAGGAATTAGAAGAGCGATGGAATCGAGAAATTTGGAGGAGGAGCATGCCTTGGACCGGGAGGATTGGCGGAAGAGAACGGTAATTCGACGATAGCCGTCTCCAAAATGTATATCTGATGAGGCAGGGATATGCTGAAATGATTCATAACACTTATTTGGCCATTTAATACAACAAAGCGATAGCAGCTTTTGCTAAAAGGTTTAATCTTTTACACATTTCATATAGCCCAGAGGACAGAAAACGATATTATTAAATCGTTTTGTTCATGGCCGCCAAAGCAGGGGGCACCTCTGTCTACGAGCACCCTTATAATTTCTGATGAAATTACCCCCTAATCTTTTGATTTTTTTCGGTTCTTTTTACTAATTTGGCAAAAAATAAGCGCAGGGTAGTAGAAATCCCTAAAGATAGTTTTTAACGAGTAAAATTTTCCAGATATTTTTAGAAAATCTCAACGAAATTAAAGTTATCATTTTACTCTTACTTCAGTGTTACAAGCAGTGCACTTTTAATTGTTTTTACTATGAAATTTCTGTTTAATAATGGCAAAAGTGTTTCTTATTATTGAATTTGTGTCAATCCTTGGCAATTTCAAGATGTTTTTGAGTGTAGAAATTATCTATTATTGCTTTTATTCCGGACGCAAGAAGACAAGTTTACGTAGCTAACAAATACAGAGTTTCATGCTGTACAGTGCAACGCATGTTTGCTCAGTTTATAGAAAAAGGAGCTTACTCTTGACGTACATAACCTAATCTTCTTTGAAAAATTCAAATATTTTTACAGAGCTAAATTTTAACCCAAAATATCTAAAAAAAATCATAATGTTTTTGGGAGTTCATATTTATGAATTTTTCAGGTTTTTTAAATTAAACGATCACACAGGTTTTTTTTTTCAAATAAACCGATTTTTTACGATAGGGGACCCTGGGCCACCTAGAGAGCTAAAAATTTGTTTAAACGAGTTTCTAAATATATACTTTAGAATGCCTAATCCCAAATAAGAATCCAGCTGAGTTTAAAAATATAGTCTTTGAATACACAATGTAAGCGAGATGAAAATATCACCTTAATTGGGGTCATCGGTAAAGGAGAAAGAAAAAATGAAAACACTATTTCAATATTTTTTCTGAAACGTTTCGTGCAGTATTTTTGCACATCTTCAGTTCTTATGATTATGAAGTAATGAAGTCAGAAAGTTAAAAAATACAATAAAAATTAGAAATAAATTACAAAAAATGTCACAATATCCTAAACAAGGTTCAGTATCATAAGATTTTGTTCATATAAAAATTAAATCGAACAATGCAGCTAGTAGACCATTCTCCTTGACCGATAACCTCACTTGCAGTGAACTATTTATCTCACTTACTTTGTATATATACTTTACATTTGTAGAATTACTTACCAATGCCATTACCATTAATATAACATTTAATAATATGATCAAATGCACAATATCTGATAAACTCTGTTAAAACCTCCCAATACGAACGTTTTTGTGAACCACACCATCCATTCAAACCGTATATTTTGTTTATGTGTGATGATTGTTAATTTCAAAGTAATTTTTTGTGTGCAGTGTGTTGCCAACCCTTGAAAATGATAAATGAGTGTATACATATTCAATTATTAAACAAACAATTATGTTTTTAGGAATCGTTATACAGTTGCTTCAACCTGAAACATAAAATTGTATATAAAAATATTGATAAAATATATCATGAATGAAATGTTTAACTTTTAATTAAAACCTGTGAGGGATCTACTGATTTATTTAACTCAATTTAATATATATGTGCGTATGTATATTTTTCAACTGATCCTAATAAACTTAGCTTCAATGTATATTGTAAAATCTGTCATACTCTGAGATAGCGCGTTAAACCATATTCATTTGTAATGTAAGATATTTATTGAAGATATTTATGCGATCATTTGTTTTTTGATATTCACGTTCACATATCTACATAAGCGACACGAAAACTATCTCGCTGAATAAATTGCTTTATATTTTAAAATATACAACTGCACGTTATTACAATTTAGTAGTGCATTTTCATGCTAGATCTAAGTAGCATATTACCTAAGACGATTTATTAAAATTTCATTTTTAGATCCATTTTACCTACCGTTCGCATATAAAACAATTTTTCATTTTATCTAAATAGGTCAATTTGTATTGTTGCCAGAAAAGATTTCCTTTAAATTATCTCTTCTACGTTCAATAACATCAATTGCTCCAGAAAAATAATTTTCTTTCTTAACGGAAACTAAATTATTGCAGTTGTTTGCAGTTGAGCTTTATTGGGAACAGTAGCGTTACAATAAAAGTTTAATAAATGGGAATGATTTGATATTTTCTCCAGCTTATGGACGGATATTTGCCACCAAAGTTTACTTTAAAAAGTGATAGAAACAAACTCAACCCGATTTAACCTTCTACTACTAACGTAATGCTCACATAATCCACACAAAATTCAAATTACGCTCAATTTTTTTGTTTTTGTTTTTGAGGAAAGGATTGCCAAACGTTTAGAACGTTTCAAACAACAAGAAAAAGGTGATACGAGTTAATAGCAAATTAAAGTTAGAAGGTATTGGGATAGCTCACAACAAAGCAAAAAATATATAGTAAAATATATGTATAAGATTTTTTTTTTCGATTATGTTCTTTTATTATTTTCGTGGAACGGTGAATCGACATAATTTTCAATAGGATGCATCAAACAATCCCTATTTTGTTAACACTCATAGTCAAACTAGGTGGTCTATAAATGTTTGGGGTGGTATTGTTGGCGATTATGTGATTGTTTCACAGTTTTTTGACGGTCGTGTCAATGGTACTATATATCTGGACTTTCTAAATAATAATTTGCAAATATTACTGCAAAATGTACCGATTAATATTTGACAAAGAATGTGGTTTTTACACAACGGTGCTTCAGTTCACCACACTGTTCCTATTTACAATCATCTAAATAATAACTTTCCTGAGAGGTGTCCAACTGTTTGGCCACCGAGATCACCGGAATTTTCCAAAATTGATTTTTTCATGTGGGGCTATATAAAATACCTTATACTCCAGAAGCCTCCAACAACGCCAGATGATATGAAAAATAAAATAAGAGAAGCTTATTAGGGAAGCAAAGAGAGAAGCAAATTATAATAGCAAATGACGAGGAAGATATGAATTATAGATTCGAAAGCTTATGTACTTAGACATACATACATAAAAATGTTGGAGCTTACCATTAGCCGTATTAAGACAATACCGTGCGAACAATGAGATGATCAACTTTTGATTAGAGATAAAAAAATTTGAAAATTTTAGGGATAGTAAAGACCAATATTAACAAAAAAGGGAACATCTTCAAAAGGAAAAAATATAAAAAGCCATAAAGTAATAAAAATACTACACTTATTACTTAGATATACTAAAATTTGCCTAAAAAAAAAGAATTACAATCTACAAGAAGCATCGATAGCATCAACCGAAGTAAGAGCTTACAGATATCTAGGGCATAAGATTCGCTTAGCCTGAGATAATCGGACAACTGAAATACAAAGAAGGATAGGTCTCACATTGGGTACCTTTGGTAAATTAAACAACATTTTCAAGTCCAATATTCCAGTTTGTTTAAAAAAAAAGGTTTTTAACCAATATGTTTCACCAGTCCTTTCATATAGTGCTGGGATGCAGATGAAAAAATAGCCATGGCTAAATGGGCTTAGGCCGGTTATGTTACCAGATTGATGGATGAAAGATAGACTAGAAAGATTCTGAAACGGCGACCAAAACAAGAGGCATATCGAAACAGGCGACGAACACCCACTAGATGGCCTACGTTCAGCAGTGGCCAAATAAGTACTTTTAAATTAATATTACAACTGGAAAAGTGAGTTTTTGATCGGCAATAAACATGACAGGCAATGTATTCTAAAATGTCGAATTAGAAACATCACTTATTTAAAAAAAAATATTTTTGGACATGTGCGGTTATGAAAATTACCTCCTCAAATGTTTTTAGAACTAGGTTTTTCTTATTCTAAAAATGTTAAGCAATATAAACAGAAATAAGATAGTCACATTACCGTTTTACTCAAAATAGTATTGTAGACGTATCCGTATTTATCGGCTATATCGTGTGATTTTATTTTCAGATACCCTTATGAATTGTATCAGGTGTTTCCATCCGGAAATTTGAAAGTAATACATTACTTCTCGGCAGCCAATTTATAAAATGGAGTAGTTTGATATCGAACTTTGATCGAAGTTATTTTTACTTCGGAAAGGTTGCTGTGTGTGTTATAAAACTTTAAAAATTTATTTAAAGTTTTTAAACTGACACGGTGAAGAGCACTAACTTTCTTTCTGTGGCTTAGTAGTTTAAAATAAAAAAAAAATTAAGATAAATTTAATCTTTACTTAGCAAACTTAGGCGTTGATATGTTTTTTAATATATCTTTTTTTCTTTCGTTATCTACGAGAATTTTACAATAATGACGATGACCATCGAGAACGCTTCATATAAATCTGCTGGCATATAAAAAAGTTAGCCTGCAATTCGTAGATCTAAAGTCAAGGAGATTGCCAAATCCATAAGAAAAAATAACTCTTTAATTTAATATGTATATCCTAGCCCTGAATTTAATCACATTAGATGAAGTGGACAAGGCAATATCATAACTAAAAGATGGCAAAGCTCCTGGACCTGACAATGCATATGCTGAACTCATAAAGCTATTTAAGACCGACGGTACTCAACGACTAACAAACATATTCAATGTATTGAATGTATTCATATGGAATTCAATATAATGTTCAATGTATTCATATGTAATTCAACATATTTAAATGGAGTAATACCAAGATCATGGCTGAAGTCAACGTTTATTGCTTTACCAAAGAAAACAAAATCCTATCCTGCAATAATTTCCGGACCATCAACTTAATGAGCCACATTTTAAAATTATTTCTAAAAGTCATACATCAAAGGATATATAGACTATGCGAAGAAAAAATCAGCCGTACACAGTTTGGTTTTCGGAACACAGTAGGTACGTGAGAGGCTCTCTTTGGCATCTTCTTCTTATGGTGCCCTATCCAGTTAGTGCATGTTGGCGACAATTCTGGCATACTTCTCTCGGCCTTGTGTGGCTCTAAAGAGTGCATAGGCATTGAGGTTTGTCCAATACTTATGTTTTTAAGCCATCAGTATTTCTTTCTCCCGATGCCCTATTTTCTTCTATCTTCCCTTCCATAATAAGCTTTAAGAACTGGTACTTGGAATTTCGAAATATATGATCCAGATAAGCAGGTTTCCTTCTGTTTATTATTGGCAGCAATTCTCGTTTTTTGCCCATTCGATTTAATACTTCGACATTTGTTACGTAATCTGTCCAGGGAATTTTGAGTAGTCTTCTAAATACCCACATTTCAAAGGCCTTAAATCGGTTCATCACATTGGTTTTTATGGTCCAGGTTTCTACACCATATAGCAGTATGAAGTAAATATAGCATTTTACAAAGGTTTTCATATTAGTAAATGCTGTTCTGGCTTGCTCAATCCTTCTACGTATCTCTATGTCTGGATCTAGATCTTCAGTTATCCAACTACTGAGATATCTGAACTTGAGGACCTTTTAGATGTTTTTATTGTTTACTCCTATATTTAATTGCATATTTCGTGTTCTGCTAACCACCATTACCTTCGTCTTGTCTATATTAATCATCAAGCCCGGTCGTTCTCTTTCAGTGTTTATTCTATCTATTAGTCGTTGTAGCGCTTCCTGGCTATCAGCTATTATGACTGTATCATCAGCATAGCGAAGATTACTAATGGTCTTCTTCTTCAAGTGCGTTCTCCGCTACGGAGTTTGGCAATCATCATTGCTATTCGTATCTTTGAAGCTGTTGCTCTAAATAATTGGTTAGATGTGCACTGGAACCAGTCTCTTAAATTGCGCAGCCAAGATATACGTCGTCTCCCCACGCTTCGTTTGCCCTGAATCTTTCTTTGGATAATTAACTGGAGCAATCTGTACTTTTTCCCTTTTATCACATGACCAAAATATTCCAACTTTCTTCTCTTGATGGTGATCAACAGCTCCCGTTCTTTGTTCATTCTTCGAAGAACTTCACTATTTGTTACTTTGTCTGTCCAAGGTCCAACTAATGGTCTGTCTGTTGATTTTGATTCCATCTTCAGTGTCAATTAAGGCGCTATCGAAAATCGTTTCGGAGTAAAGGTTAAAAAGGAGGGGTGTCAGAACACAACCCTGTCATACACCTTTTTACTACTCTCACAGATGCCACTTGATTCATATAAAGGTTCTTTATGATTTTAAGGTCATTCTCATCTATCGAACGTTCCTGGAGTAATCTTACTAACTCAATGTTTGCTTTTGTAAATGACCACGTTTGGGAACCATAATCATAACCATAATGAGAACAGGGAATACGCATTGCTTGTATACTTTGGTCTTAAGATGCTGTGGATATCTTTTTGTTTTTAAGAATGTAGCTTAGTTTGACAAATGCCGCCCATGCCAGTCTAAGTCGTCTTTTTATCTCTGCTGTTTGGTTTTCTTTGTTAAGTTTTATAGTTTGACCCAGATATATATAATCCTGAACTTGTTCTATTTCATCTTGTCCAATCCTCATTGTGATGTCTTCATCTGTATTTGTTATGATTTTGGTCTTGCTGTAATTCATATTAGGGCCTATATTTCCGTCCAGTTCTTTCATTTAATCATTCATTTTCAAATAATTCTTCTTTTTTATCGGTTATCAATGCGATGTCATCAGCGTACCTTAGATGGTTCAAGCGTTGTCCACAAATTTTTATACCTTTTTCTTTCCATTGTATTGATTTTGTTCCTTCATATACTCTAATTGTTGTTTTGGCTTTCTTATATATATATATATATATATATATAATATATATATATATATATATATATATATATATATATATATATATATATATATATATTGGCTATGAGTTCCATATATCTGTGGTCAATTCTGCCGTTACTCAAAGAACTTTTCACTGCCCAATGTTCGACACTGTCGAAAGCCTTTTCGAAATCTATGAACACTATATATAGAGGAATGTGGTATTCATTTGCTCGTTCTATAAGTATTTTCATACTTAGTAAATGGTCACTTGTGCTGAATCCCTTTCTAAAACCAGCTTGTTCTTTTGACTGGTATCTGACGGTAGTTTTTTATATCTGCTTTATCCCTTTTCTTGTGTAGGATTACGTATTCCGTCCAGTTGTTTGGGATTCTTTTTTCTTTTAATATCTTGTTAAAAACGGAATGTAGAGTATTAATTACTACTTTTCCACCATATTTCAGCATCTCTGCAGTTATTCCATCTTTTCCAGGCGATTTGTTGGTTTTCATTTCTTTCAATGTCTTCTTTATTTCTAATTTGCTTATTTCTGGCTGTAGCTCTAAGTTGACATTTTTTATTTTAGCCTTAAGTTGGTTTTTTATTTCTTCTGCTGGTTCCTTTTTTGTTTTATATAATTCTGAGTAGAAATGGTGGATTATATTTATGATGTCATCTTTAATGTTTGTTTTTATTCCGTTTACATATTTTATTTTGTTTATTTCACACTTAACTAATTTCGGTCTTAAGCATTTCATATTATTGTTGTTCTGTAATACTTCTTCAATTTTTATTTTTTTTTTTCTTATTTTCTTTTATCGTTCTGCTTATTGTTTTATTGATTTCTACATATTCTATAGATTTCCTTTTGCCTTCCTTGTTCAGCTTCCCTCTTTTATCCATAAGCTTCTTTGTTTCTGTTGATATATGGTTGTTCTTTTTTAGATCCTTTTTTGCTATTTCTTTCCCTGATGTAATCATCGTTGCTGTAAGTATGTTGTCTATTTCGTCTATATCTTTATCATCACTGTCTAATTTTTGGGTAAGTTGTTCTTTTAATTTCTTAACTTTTTAACTTTTTAAGTCTTTGTATATATCTTCATAAAATAGTTCGATATCTTCGTCATCACAAGCTGTCGTGGGAGCATATACCTGGATAATTTTAATTGATGTTCTTCTTATTTTAAGTATGACATAGGCTATACGATCTGATATACCTTTGATAATTTGGACATCCTACTTCAAATTTATGATTCTTTTCATTTCCTTTATGATACAGTAAATTACCGGATTTTAGCTGTATTCGGTTTTCTTCTTTTCGTCGAGTTTCTGATAGGCCTATGATATCCCATTTTATGTTTGTTGATTCTTCTTACAGTTCATGTACTTTTTCATCCGTAGACATTGATCTAATACTGTATGTCCCTATTGACACGTTGACGGATATTTTCGATTTATGTTGTGCTCGTCTTAGTGGGTTTTTGTTTTTATCTATCAAAAGCGAATTATTGCCTCCCCCAGATACCGCGAGGCAGACCTTTGAGGTGTGGGATTCGGAAATTTTATTACACCTGGGGACGATTTCCTTTTGTTTTATTATTAGCCATGATAAAAGTGGGAGGGGTTGTGGCAGTTAAAACACCACGCTTGCCAGGCGGGTTGGTGAGTTAGTTATCAGCCGCTGTTTGTAGCCGTCCACTCTGGGTCAGACGCTACATTTAATTTTATACTAACCCTAAAATCGGGGGTGCCACTTCCGCTATAGACACCGTACCGAAGATGTTCTTTGCCGCCGTGGATACCGTTGTGGTCTTCATCCGTGACCCTGGACAACGGACCCTAAGCAGCTACTAGTTTCCTGGGTCAGGAAACTCCTGGAATCTGCGGAGGGCAGGGACTGATTTACTTTCTCTGGTAGGACTGTCCAAAGGAGTTCCTACCCGTTACACGTTATTAATTAATTAAATACTACAGATTAAAACAAATGTATGTCATAAATACATAATATTAAACAAGTAGTTACATTCCTGTGGTTAAAAATAATTTTTTTATTTAAATTATTTAACTTAAACTATTACTATATATAATTAGCTACTGGATTTCTCATTTCAGATTCCGTACAAAGTTAATAGATCAAATTATAATTGGAATTGATGCAAACAACAAGAGTGTTCAGCATGCAACCTAATATTATATACGTAATATAATTTTCGAATGGAATATTATAGTTGGATAATTCCTCTATGAACAGATTATGGTATCTCGAATATTAGAGCCAGATCCGGTATTGTTGTAAAACCTCTATTTATAACATAAGAAGAATCCCAGCATAATGGAACTAAACAGAACATAATAGAAATATAAATTTACTGTTATTAAAACGGAAAACTAAAATGAAAACTATACAATGGAATTTTCGCATAAAATACTTTAGTATATATTACTCTACTAATTTTGCTGAGTCTAATTTATACAAAATAGAGAATTTTCTCAATATACACAAATTATTTTATTTACGGCAGTCATATACGAGTCAGATTCTGATACAATAAGAATAAGAATTTGATAATTTTGTTCCCTTAGCATTATCAGACATTTTATATGAATGTACTCTGAGATAGCGCGTACAAAGAAAGGATAACAAAAAAGATTAAAAAATTATTAGAAAACGGTAACATCGAGAAAATGTGGGAAAAAGTAACATAATTAACATAGCAACAGAATTACTTAAAAAGAGAGAACTAACGAATACTAGCATACACATCCTTGACTTTTAGGAATGACCTGAAAATATTTTTGCAAAATTTTGGAGAACGTTTAATTCATGGAACAATTTTAACGTTTACCTTCTCCGTATATGGTACTTAGAAAATAATAATTTTCTTACTCTCTTCCAAAGTGGTTTTCGAAGAGGTAATCCACATTAGATAATCACGTTGCATTGTAGACTTCAATTAATGTAACTTTTGCAAATAACCAGAAACTAATAGCAATATTTTTCGATATAACCCAAGCCTACGATAGAGCATGGATGTACTGTATTCTTCTTCTTCTTAGAGTGCCATATCCCTACGGAACGTCGGCGACTACCATGCTTATAATATTTTTATACTGATCTCGGTCTTGCGCTACGTGTAGCAATTGGTCCGCTGTCAAACCTGTCCACTGCCGCAAATTCCTCAACCAAGAGAGTTTCTTCCGTCCTATCCATTTCTTTCCTTCGATTTTACCGTTGAGAATTAGCCGAAGGAACTCATATTTTGGTCCTCTGATTATATGTCCAAGATATTCTAGTTTACGCCTCTTAATAATATTTAATAGAGTTCGTTGATGTCCCATTCTTCGAAGAACTTCTTCGTTTCTGGTTCTGCTAGTGCATGGAATTTTTAGTATCCTTCGATACAACCACATCTCAAACGCCTCGATTTTATTCATGATATCGGCGTTTAAAGTCCAAGTTTCACATCCATACAAAAGTCAAAAGTACAGACCACACGTAACATTTTGTAAACTTTTCACGGATTTCCAAATTTAATGAGTTATTGGATAATAGAGGCTTGAATTTTTGAAATGATGTTTCTTGCCTG
>NW_027314227.1:0-16735 GCF_040954645.1 Diabrotica undecimpunctata | reverse complement strand
ACGCGCTATCTCCGAGTCTATCTTTAAATTGATGTTCTTATAAAACTCATTAAATTCTATAGACAATGTTAAATTTAAACAAACTATCTTCAAAATTGAAATTGTTATAACACTAATTAAATAATATTAACAAAATTTTGTACCTTTCTTTCACTGAATGCCTAAATGAACTGTTTTCCCACTATATAGATTCTAATCACCACTGAATGTCTTCGTACTTCAGTTATCCTTGTTTTTTGTGAAATTACTTTTTCCAATTATCAGCTTCTACCAATTTAAGATATAGTTTTCTTCACCAGCATTTATACACCACCAACCAAACCAGCAAACAGCATTTATATTTATTCTTCTTTTCAATATACCAATATCCAATTATTATAAGTTGATTTATACTAATCTCTAACCATAATATAATTTAATTTCTTCCAATATACTTTTATAATCTTCAATAATTATTTGTGTATAATTATAAATGTGCATTAATTATATGCATAATTTTTAATCTTCATTCAACTCACTATATTAAACAATTCGACTATTTGTACCTGATTCACTGACTCCAACTAACTTTCATATTTCTTACTAAACTTTTCTCACTGACTTCTTGAAATTCTGAACAATTTACTTCACTACTAACTTTCATAATAAAACTGGCCTGACTTCTGACTAAAAACTTCCTAAAACTGCCATCTTCAATCCAAATCACGGGTATTTATATCTTTTGGATATTCCAGAACCATCTGGTAATAGATCATGTTCCAATTTGTTCTATCAAATACTTGTCTGAATTTTCTGGAACAAACCATTTCGCAAACATGGCCATCTCCGGAGATCCAGAGAATTCCATTCTTTTCTATTAATAATTTTGTTTACATTTAGGCTTTTCAGATCAGAATATATAATTAAATTAGTAACTTAACATTCTAATTTAATAAAATACACAATTCAAACAATATATTATTATAACCCCACTTTATATTCGTATTATGATTAATTTCTATCTGTCAATTCGAGAGTATTTTTGGTTGCCTAGGCACATGGCTCACTTACATATATTTACAACATTAAAATTACTAAAATACAATTTTTTACAATTATTATATGCTAATTTATTAAAAATGCCCCTCACATAAATATTTTTTTATAAATTTCTCTAGTATATAACTTATTTAAAATAATCAAATACTTTTTTATATCTAATATTATGTAGTATATAACTTATAAATTATTTTCTATAAACCCCAATCGTCACAATATATATATATATATATATATATATATATATACTATATATATATATATATATATATATATATATATATACTATATATATATATATATATATATATATGTAGGGTATCCGGTATCCAATTAAGTCGGCACCATATGTGAAACCTTTTTATTTTTAGTGTTATGAATTTGTGTTTATGAATTGTTGAACTAATTGAAGTTAGTTGTCATGATGTTTATAAAATGAAATGACTCATCTGACTCCTACAAATAATGGCGAAAACTAACCAAAAAATGTAAAAATATTGCTTTTAAAAGCACTCTAATTGTGGGATCTTTGTACAAGTCATTGAAAGATAAAGTACAGGAAACTGTACTTAAGCATTTTGATGCATTCTGTCACAATAAATGCATTGCTGATTACTTCAAATTTAAAAATTTCCGCCAATGATGCCATAAAATGTAAAGCTTTGCACGTGTAAAAAATTAAGTTTCCTTCGACTTCAGTGCACTAATAGCACACTCAAGTTTTTAGCTTTTCCTATTTTTTAGACATTTTATATTTACTTCCTGCCCAAAATCGTCTATTATTTTCAAGATAGTCAAATAACGCCAAAACAGTAAGACTTAGACCGAATGTATGGTTAACAAATTATCTCGAGAATTCAATGAGAAATATAAAAATGCAATGAAAATCAAATAACGAAGTTGGGACTACTTCCGATATAAAAAAAATAGCACATGTTGACCAATATTTTTATTAAGTTCACTATCGAAATCCTATGTAACTAAGTTTTTAGATCCCAAAATCATTTAGATTGGCAGATACATCTAATAGGCTACACTGTGAGACATATTAATATCTCAGTTAAATTTTAATGCCACTTGCTTAAAATAATTTCTGAATTTATTAAATTATCACATAAACGAGAAGTATAACAGGTAAAAGGCAATCTTAGAGCAAGCAATCATTAGAAACCAGGCAAAAATCTCGGTGATGAGTTTACCTATCTGCGGTGATGAGTTTACCAATCTCCAAAGGATGCCGGTGATCAGTTTACTATATCTCCGAGGGTCTAATAATTTTATAGGGGGCTATATAGTGATGAGTTCGTACACGTCCTAAAAAACAGCACCGGTTTTTGGAATAGGTAACTGTTTTTTTGACCGATTATAACCGCCAGATTAAACCGTAAGTAAAAAAACAGGTATAACTTAAAGCCGGTGTTTTGTCAACAACCGCCATCCCTAGTCATAACCAATATAGGTTTTTAAACTAAAACTCCTGCTTTAAACTATCTTCTTTAAATAAAATTTCTCTAAATTAATTAGTGTTTAAAGTATTTTGATTTTATTTATGTTTAAGAAAGCATTAGGTATAAGACGTCTAATTACCCTTAAATAAGGGGAAAAAGTTTCAAATAGCAACTCAACATTTAAATTATTCTCTTGTATAAAGACAGCTTAAACAATTTGGTAAGCTAATTTAATTTTTATTGTTCGAACACATTATCTCGACTTCGCACCCGTTTCATCCCTACACACAGTTATTGTTGGTAATTGACACGACCCTTGTCAGATGTTGTCAGGAAGTGGTGAAAACTTTGTGAATTTACACCTCAGTATGACGTAGTTGCTTTGTTAAATATGTACCTTTATCTTTAGTTAGTCGACTTATATTATTTAGTGATGGGTGGATCGGATATTATCTCGCTCAGTGAGTCGGATCTTTAAAGAGAGTTAACTAATCCTAACATCAAAATAGGGAGTACATGCGCCACGGTCATTTATTTGCAATCCTAGAAATGCTTATCTAGGGTTATCCTTAATAAATCACACATGATTTTAGGTACTTTCGATATTTATGTCGAAAGGGGTCTGGATTCAAGATGTAAGTGTAAATTTTTCGACTTTACAGTTAAGTCATCTTTTAATAATTTCACCTTCATACGTTGTAGTCTAGGAGAGTCTACTTCTGCTATGCCTTTCTTCATTATCAAAATCAATGGCTTATGATCTGTAAAAACCTTAACTTCTCTACCATAAATATAATTATGAAATTTAGTATAAGAAGATAGGATTACATTTAGTTCCTTTTCAATCTGGCTAAATCTGGTTTCACAATCGGTTAAAGATCTAGAAGCAAAATATACAGGTTTAAGATTTGACTTGAATCTGTTTGAATTATTATTAAAATATTTTCATCAAAATTTGCAAGAACTGGTGGTGAGCAAATCAACTTTTTCATGAAATTAAATGAGCGTATGTGACTTCTAGTTCTAAGCTGAGAATCTACAAAACAGTAATTAGACCAGTGGTCACATATGGATGTGAAACGTGGACCCTCTCAACCACTGATGAAAATCAATTGAGAATATTTGCGCGCAAAATACTAAGGAAGATATTTGGACCAACCCAATGCAGCGATAGTTCGTGGAGAATTAAAATGAACCACGAGCTGGATGAACTAATGCAGAGCGCAGATATTGTCAGATTTGTAAAATCACAAAGACTAAACTGGCTTGGTCACCTAGAAAGAATGCCAGATAATCGAGTTGTAAAAGTAGTCCAGAGATGGAAGCCCCAAGGAAACAGAACAAGAGGAAGGCCCCGTAAAAGATGGATAGACGACGTAGAGAGGGATCTTAAAACCATGAACATCAGGCAGTGGCGAAGGAAAGTATCCGACAGGGCAGAATGGAAGAACATTGTTAAGCAGGCCAAGACTCACAAAGGGTTGTAGCGCCATTAGAAGAAGAAGATGTGACTTCTAGTGCACATCCAAACTGTATTATTTTTTAACAATTCTCTTAATGTGGCTGACACATCCGATAAATTTGGTATAAAATTGCGATGGTAATTGATCTTGCCCAGTATTCTTTGCAATTGTTTTTTATTATTGGATTCTTTCAAATTTATAATAGGTAGCTTTAACTTTATCTAAGTCAGATCTCATACCATCTTTATCGAATGTATTTCTGAAATATTTTACTTCAGACACTCTATACTGTATCTTATTGGGATTAAATTTTACTCCAATATTTTTAGTACGTTCTAGCACGGATTCTATCATGTTCTTTAAGACTATCTGCATATACATATTAAAAGATTATCAAAATAGATAAGACATCCATCAATATCACCCAAGTTTTCTAAGTTAATTCTTTGAAAGAATTCAGGAGCAATATTTAGTTCGAATGGAAGTCTATCAAATTTCCAAATTCCAAAAGAAGTTCCAAATGTACAAACTCTACTGGACCTCTCATTAAGCTGAAATTGATAGAATCCCTCTTTAAAGTCTAAAACAGAAAAATACCATTTGTTTTTTAACTTACTGCATATCTCTTCAATAGTAGGTATTAAACAATATTCCTTTTTAAGTGCTTTGTTCAAATCTCTAGGATCCAAGAAAGTTCTTAATGTTTTATCAGGTTTTTTACCTATTCTCCGTTCATAAATTGTTGAGAGCACGAAATGTGCGTCAAACTCATAAAACGGTCGTAAACCATAGGCGTTCCTGAGGTGTTTATCCATTAAATAATAATATAATATTTTTAATACTGTTATATATATAATATTAATATTATTTTAATAGTAATATATTTAGCAAAACCATTAACAATTTTTTAAATAAGAATACCTTATCTCTTTGGATATTTCAATACTAATCTTCGCGTTTAATCACTTTACTAGAAAACCTGGAATTCATATCCGAAGGTACTATTCGTTGCAAGATAATTAGGATGGAATTCCCCAGATTTTTAATAATATAATGAGTATGCTTTGGCCACATGCCTCGTTTGTTCAGTTTATATTCGAAACTTAACTTAAAAGGGTGAAGTTATTACGAACAAAAACAATTTTTTTGTTTAGTACGTTTTTGATCGCATGTAATTTACGGCTTGTCGGTGTGTCCGCGTCTACGGCAGTAATTAGCGTCTCGAATATTTCTTTTGCGAATTATATGCAGTGCGTGAGTGATTTTTTATTCCATATAGCTACGAACATATACGTACCTTTCGCTCGTGCTCGTTTTGTTGGATTGTTTGTGATGGCTTCATCATCAACATCATCAAGTTTTACACCGGTACTGTTGCGTACAGTCAGTAAGTCTGTCTATTTACCAAGAGAGAAGACTATTGTCCTGAATGTTGACGATGCTCTGGTTTCTCAGAATCCCACAAACACTGTTCGCAACATTGTCGAAAGTTGTGCCAACATGACTGGCGTAGGAGAGTCATCTATATATAGGTTCCTATCAGAAAGAAAAAAACACGGTATAGCTAACCCAAACACAAGCGAACACTTAAAGAGAGGGAAAAAGCCTATTGGAATTGATGAATTTGCCAAAAATGGTATTCGAAGGAAAATTCATGGATTTTTTTTTCAAAAAAGAAATACCAAACCTAAACAAAATTTTACAAGAAGTTAGAGACGACCCGGATTTACCTCATATCGGACGAACTAAATTGTGGCAAGTTTTAAAAGAATTAAATTTCTGGTGGGACAAATCAGACCGAAAATCACTTTTGATTGACCGGGAGGAGACAATATGTTGGAGAAGAAATTATCTAAGATCCATACGAAAATTCCGGGCTGAAGGAAGGCCCATCTTCTACCAGGATGAAACGGGGTAAACTCAGGTCATACTTTAAAAAAAAATTTGGTCAGATAAAAATATATTAAGTTCCAGGCAATCCTTTATGGAAGGTTGGTCTACTGGTATCTCCCCACCTTCTGGTAAAGGCAGTAGATTAATAATTTCTCACATTGGCAGTGAAAAAGGATTCGTTAAGCATGGTTTGTTGGAATTTCAGTCCAAAAGCACAAAAGACTATCACGAGGAGATGACAGCTGATGTTTTCGAAGAGTATTTTGAGCAAATGATTGAACATATACCACCAAATTCAATTATAGTATTAGATAATGCACCTTATCATTCACGACTAGTAGAAAGACTTCTAACGAATGCGTGGAAGAAACAGGATATTCTTGACTGGCTGCGGAATAAGTATCTGCCTTACGAAGATGGAATGGTAAAAGCAGAACTTTTAAAAATTGCCCGGAAACACAAATCTAAGTTCAAGAAATACGTAGTTGACAAAATGGCGGAAAGGCGAAACATCACAGTCTTTAGACTTCCACCCTACCACTGCGAAATAAATCCAATTGAACTCATTTGGGCACAAATGAAAATTATGTGGCTAGAAAAAATACGTCATATAAAATACAAGCTGTACGTGAATTGTTATACGAGTCTTTATAACATATTATAAAACAAAACTGAAAAGATGCAGTAAGACATGTAATGGAAGAAGAACAAAAAATGTGGGATCTTGATAACATAATTGATGCGACCGTAGAGATTATTAACCTAATTATTAACCCTCAAGACGACTCGGGTTCCGAAGTTGATCCTATTTATTTTGAATTCGAATAGTTTTCTAATCGTAATTATATAAGGTAAGTAATAGTAGTTGTAATCGTAAGGTATTAAAGGGGAAAGGCGCAAAATGTCGCCTGTCAAAATCTTCAATGTGTTTTAAATGTATCCATTTTTTTTTCAAATCCTGAGAAAACTAAAAAGCATTTCTGAAACATTTAAAGGCAGAATGAAATATTTTTTAGAATAAATAAAAAGTTTCTTTTGCATGCAATATTTTCAATTAAAAATTATACTATATTTTCTCTTTTATTTTCACCCCTGTTACATAACATATTAAAATAAACATTGTAGAAGTTTTCAGGGACTTTCTGCCCTGAGTAATAATGTAATCTTTCATTCTGCGTTTAAATTTTTCAAAAATATTTATTAGTTTTCTCCGGATTCGAAAATAATGGATACATTTAAAACACATTGGAAATTTTGCCAGGCGACATTTGGAGCCTTTTTCCTTAATTAAATAAATGTATCTTTTACAAATGGCAAGAAACTTTTTATTTTTGAATAAAATAAATAAGTTTTATTAAAAAATACAATTTACATAAGTACAATTTAAAAAATCTATTTATTTAGTTTAAATAAATGTTTCAATCATATACTCTACGACACTGGTCGTTCATTTCTAACCATTCAAAATACCCCCGTAATAGGATTATAAGGTATTGTATTCCTTCAGATATAAGGTGGGTTAGTCGAAAACGTCTTAAACCGTCAGTTTTAGGTTGGTTTTTACTATTATATCGTATTACCTATCCTCTTTGTATTTCAGTTTTCTAATTAGGGTTAAACTTGTAGTGAGCTATAAACAAATTGTGAACCGTGTATAACTTTCCACAATTTAAGCTTCGCCATTGTCCGTTGTCGTAATATCATGTGTCTATTTTATCCATAACTTTGGTGCAATTATTTGTAATATGTTTTTTCCAAGCTTTATTTGACCTATTATAGCCTCTGTTTTCTCTAGACATTCTATTCCAGTATTAGTTCTTCTCCAGTTGTACTGTTTGATTAAAAAAAAATCTAAAATGAAAATTATAAATGAATTTAACCCGTAAAAAGTTAAGATTATTTATAGATTTTATTTCAGAATGTTTTGAAAACGATTTCTGGGTTGGAAATCGAAATCGTTGTACGGCTTAATCCCATATAAAAATATCAATGTCGCCACTGTTAAGCGAGCCATATTTTTAACTTCTGGCTCACTGATATTATAAATACAATTTCATCTCCGAATCCCGGTAGTAAATCGCATTCGCATAACGAATCTTAGAAGCGAACGTGGGGGAATTTTCCATCACTAGTTAGATTTGACCTACATAGTGGGAGTAGTTTGTGATGATTAGAATATTCCGTCTTCTTAAGTCGGATCGATAGATTGACGTTAGTAAAGAGCAAGTAATACACTGGATAAACACTTGCGATGGGTTGAAGCTGTTGATAATTGACTCTCTATCTCAAATTAGTTGGTCCTGACTGTCCTGAGATCTCACACTTATACAACGAGATTATCATCATAATATGGTAATAGGTCTGTTTCATAATAAATAAATAATAATATTTATAATAAATTTGTGACAATGCATTACCTTAATTAAATCGTTTTGTTTTTTCACATTTGTTATTATTTTAGTTTCGTATTTCCATTAAATTATATGTATTTAGTAAAAATACTTCTTAAAACGTACGGAATCTTACCAATTTTTTTTATTGTAAGTAAGATACTATATTAAAAACAAAAAATACATTATTTTGAACTACCAATAGGATGCTCAAAAAAAGTACCAAAAGGTTTTTTATTATAACTAATAAATTAACAATCAGAATAAAACAATGTATTCTATAAGTTAATGTGATGAGTTTAGGTCTTGTCCTTTGGTTCTGGCGTGATGTGGTCCCCTCCAGTGAGAGAATCACGGGTCCATGTTACTGGTCTGTTGGCCAACGTCGCTTTAGTCTTCTGATAACTCGATGTTGAGGTATTGCGGAAATTAATGGATTGGAGTGTGTGTTTACTTTTTGAATGTTTTGTAATATACTTCTTTTACTGTTGAGATATTGAGATCCTCATAGATTCTTTGGTTGGTTACGTACCAGGGTGCATCAACAATTGCTCTTAAGATTTTTGATTGGAATCTTTTCATAATAGCAATATTAGATTTACTACTACAGCCCCATAGCTCTATGTCATATGTCCATATTGGTTTGGTAACTGTTTTATAAATTAGAATTTTATTATTTATTGACAGCTTGGAGTTTTTTCCGATTAACCAATTGATTTATTTTTGTCTTAGTTGTATTTGTTTTCTTTTTTTGGTGATGTGTTCTTTCCAACACAGGGTTTGGTCCAGGTGTAGCCCTAGGTATTTGGTTGTTTTAGTCCTGGGTATTTCCTCATTCTTAATATATATTGGTGGTGGTGTTTCTCGTCGTAAAGTAAAAGTTACGTGGGCTGACTTGTTTTCATTTATTTTTATTTTCCATTGTTTCCAATTGTTACGTTATGTGATGTTGGTAGATCAGACCGATATAATATATATAATAAAGGTCCCAGGACGCTTCCTTGTGGAATTCCCGCCTTAATGGGATGCGTTTTGGATATTTCTCCATTTACTTTTGTTCTAAACTGTCGGTTTTCCAAGTATGATGTAAATATTCGAAAGAATGGTGGTAATATTTGTTTAATTTTATAAAGAAGTCCTTTATGCCAAACCTTATCAAAAGCTTGACGTACATCTAGTGAGACCATTGGGCGATATTCCTTTTCTTCTAATGCCGAATTGATTTTATGGGTTATTTGGTGGCATTGCTGGATAGTTTAGTGTTCTCGTCGAAATCCAAACTGATAATTTGGTATCCAATCTGCGCCTGTAAAGTCTGGATCTATTCTTTTTATTAAAAGTTTTTCTAGTAATTTGGAGATTGTTGATAACAGACTGATAGGTCGATAGGATGAGACTTCACTTGAATCCTTTCCTGGTTTTTAGAATAATAGTATTTCTGCAATTTTTAGATTGTTAGGCAAATAATTACATCTTAATATTGCGTTAAATATATATGTAAGGATTACTATACCCTTTTTTAGTAATTCTTTTAGCATTTTTGGTGTTATTAGGTCAATTCCTGGTGACTTTTTGATATTTAGTCTTAAGATATCTTCTTTAAGTTCTTTGGAAAACTGTTGGAAAACTGTTGCTAAATGTTCAGCAAATAATTCTGATTTTTCTTTATCGCTTCTTGCCCATTGGTTCTATGTGTCTGTGGTTTTTCTTACTGGTGGGGATATTGCTTGAGGTCTTAAGAATGATTTGATTGGTTTCCATATTGAATGGTCGTATCTATTAAGTTGTGTTACATATTTTTTGACTGACTCTTCTCTTGCAATTTTTAGTTGTTTTTAATTTATTGGTTAAGCGATTGTAAACGGTTTTATCCGCTGGGTTCCGACTTTGTTGCCATTTGGCTCTTGCTCTTCTTTTTCCAGCAATGAGCTTTTTAATTTCTAATGGAATATTTATTCTGTTCTCGATTTTATTTTTATCTGCATCGTTCGGTGTCTCTTCTTTTGCAGCGTTTTGCAATAAAGTTTTAAGGTTGTTTGTAGCTGCTTCTATTTCTGAAGGGCTTTTTAGTCTTACATTTAGTTTAATGTTTTCATCCAGTATTTTTCGGTAAAGGTTCCAATCTGTACTAGGTCCATGCAGTTTTGGAGTAGGTTCTTTGTTAATAACGCATGTGCTAATTGTTGCAATAATTGGTGAATGATCCGAAGATAGATCATAACTTGGAACTATGTCCATAAAGGTGTTAGATATTCCTTTTATAATGCAAAAATTTAAGAGGTCTTGGTCTTTTTTTGGGGTCCGTTGGCCAGTACGTTGATGTTCCTGTTGATAAATATGAGTATTTATTTTCTTGCATTAAGCTATAGAGCTCTCTCCCCTTTGTTGTTATTAGTCTTGATCCCCAGTAAGTATGTTTACTATAAAAGTCACCAACTGCGATAAATTTTGGACCTAGAGTATTGAAGAATGATCTGAAATCGTTTTTTTTTATATTGTGCTTTGGAGGGCAATATACTGCTGCTATTGTTATTTCGTAAGGTAATGAGCACACTTTAATTACTGTAGCTTGGATACAGTCTGTTAAATAACTTTCCATCATGAAATGTTTAATTGATTGTTTGATCAAGATTGCTGTACCTCCATGGGCTGTCTTGTCTGGGTGGTTAGTATGGTACGTTAGATAATGAGGTATTTTAAAATACGATTTGTCTGTAAAATGTGTCTCACTTATTAATAATATATCTATAAAATTTTGTTGTAGAAATATTATCACCTCGTCCTTATGATTCAGCAGGCCATTGGCGTTCCATTCAGCTATTCGTAAAAAGAATTTTATTTGCATACGAGTTTACTTAGCATGTTTATTACCATGCTGTTTTGTTGCAAGATTTGATTAAACATGGCTTTGAATTCTTCTAAAAACTTCATAAAAATAGTGTTTGAATCTTGGTTATCTGAAGGAGCAGCAGGAGGTTGTCTATTACTTGCTGCATTAGCATAGCTTACATTTGGTCTTACTGTATTGGGTATAAAGTTTCTGTTACGTGCTTGTGACATATTTTGGTGATGATTATATGTAGTTTGTGCTATATTTTTATTTTTATTTAAATTACGATAATATTCGCATCCTTTATAGTTAGCTGGGTGATCTCCTCCACATAAAGCACACGTAGCTGGTATGTTCTTGTTCTTTTTATAGCTGTTTGTACTGTGCTGCCCTCCACATTTCACACAGACATATGGTCTATTCCAATATGTTTTTGAATGGTCATATAATTGACATCTCATACATTGGATGATATTTTTGTTTTTTATGGGTGGTTTAATTTGTATATTGCAGTGTTGTTATTTCAATTTTATAAATATCTTGGTTATTGTCTGATGGTTCAAGATCAACAAAGAACATATTTACCGGCTCTTTTGTAATTCTATGTTTAGCTTTAATGATGTTTCTTACCTTATGACCCAGTTTTGTCAGTTCTTCTTTGATATCTTCTGTAGCATGTGAATAGTGAAGGTATTTAATTACAACTCTATATGCCCTTTCTTCCTCTGGTTGATATGTGTGATGAATAATGTTGTTCTCTCTCATATATCTTGATAATTTTCTGTATATTTCTGGATCGCTACAAATTATTTTGACTGTATTATTTGCCATAGTCCTGGTTTCGTATTGTTCGGCTTCAGCTATTTCTGTAAATTTTTTCCTCATTTCTGGTAAGTCGCTTACACCGTAAATAAATATTGGTGGCGGTTTAGGTTTTCTTGGCGCTGTTTCATTTTGATTGGTTTCATTTTCTTGGGTATCCGTTAGTGTATTATATTTGTTCGATAGTGTAATGGTATCTTCTTTGTCTGTTTCTACATTTGATCTGATTTTTCTGCGTTTTGTAGTTCTAACTACTTGCCATGAGTTTTTTGTTGACACATTTGCACTTTCTGGTTCGTCATCGCTTGTTGATTACATTCTGTAGTATTGCTGGCTATTTCTGTTATTTATATTGCTGTTGTGTGGCGCGTTTTGTTGATTTATATATTGTTCTTGATTAGGCGGAAATATCATATTCGTCGAAGAATTGGTGCTTGGTTGATTTATTTGCATATTGTACATACCTGGTGTTTGTGATGAGATTTGTGGATAACCCTGTATATTGTTGATTTGTGATTGACCCTGTGTGTTGTTTGGAATCTGCATTTGTGGGTAACAATTCATTTGGTTTGATGGATACTGGATTGGTAATGGCTGGCTGTTTACATTTTGCATTTGTTGGCTAACTATGTAGTTGTCGAATCCTGCTCCATTCCCCGTTGGAAACATTATAAATAAATTACTGAATTGTTTTTAAATTTAATTTGATGAGTTTATTGTTTTTAAGTCTATTACTAATTGATTGCTTTTTAATCACTTAACATTTACTTATCTGTTCAATTCGATAAAACCGGTCGCACGTTAATAACGGAGAACCACCTAACGTCCGCTCGGTTTGGAGTATCGATGTGAATACCAAAAGGTGCTGATAAAAACTCAGTCAAAGTTACAGTAAATGGAATATGTTCAAAACAAAGAAAATAACTAGACGAGGATGCATACTATCACCATTAATATACACACAGAACATATGTTCTGAATATATTATGTGTAATGTTGGGAGGCTGATAATTAGACGCTTATGTCTAGTATCATACTAAGCTAACTTAAATTAAAAAGAATTAGCCTTCTTTCCTGAAATCGGCAGCGGGCAAATCCAAGTAGAGAGAATACGCCTAAAAACATTATTTGAATCAATAAATATTTAATAAATAATTGAAGAATATTTCGAACAAGAAAAGTACTAGACGAATGAGATGAAGGAATCTCTATAAAAGGCAAAAAAATCAGTAACCTGCGATAAGCAGATGACACAATTATACTCACAGTGAATAAAGTTTAAATGATCACCCTCACTAAATGGCTAAGCCTAATAACATATCTCCTTTCATTCAATTTACCCGTTGTAATTTTTAATCTAGTAGACAAACCTTCGGTAAGTACCTGACAAGCAAAAATAAACAACAGCAAAAGTAACCTTTTTGTCTTAAAAAAATTTTTTCGTACACTTCCTTTTGTACAACAAAATGTAAAAACCCCATCTGATCTAGAAAAAATTCAAGAGTAAATAGGGGTTTGGTTTTTTAGCCGATTCCCTGATTACAAGTGAAATCAAGAGGGGGAGAAGAATCTTGAATTTAGATTTAGTTACATTTTTTGAATCGGAATTTTTCCTTGGCCTTTTATATTTTTACTTTAATAAATTTCAAGACCAGCGAAACGTCTGTCCTGTTAAAGAACCACAGATGCCTTTGATTAAAGAAAAGATAAGTTTACGTTTTTCGTTTTTAACGTTTTTCGCCCACTTCCACATTCGCCAGATCTGTCCAGGAATATAGAGTCTATAAGGATACTCCTACATCGCCGGTGTTCTTCACCTTTTGTTGTTTTATATATTTTTAAGAGTCTTAAGTTGTAGCATTTGTAAATTCCTGGATATATATTGAAATTCCCTCGAATGTGTATTAAAACACCGAAGAGTAATTTCAGTGTATTTCTGTTTCCTTTCGTACAAGTTAAAATACCGAAAAATAATGTTTCAATTCCTCTTAGCGTCACCGAGGTCCGATAATAGACACAATTTAAAAGTTGTTTATGTTTCACAGATGTGTATTTTCTCGACATTTGTTTGATCGGTAAGCCGGTCGATATATGCGTTTTAAATAAACAGACAATAAAGAGCCAATTTACCGTAGATGCTTCAACAATGAGTTCAACATGCACTTTCATGCTCCACGTAAAGACACGTGTTCAAAATGTGACAAGCATAAAATGGAAATGTCCATGTTAGAAGATGGGACAGCAAGACACAACTTGGAAGTACAACATGAACTTCATCTTCGAAAGGCAGCGGCTGCTCAAACATCTATAAAATTAGATGCAGAAAAGTCAAAGGAAGATCAATTGTTTTATGCCTTCACTTTTGACTTGCAGAAAGCTCTACCGTTTCTTGTTCTCACCACTTCTGTGGCTTATTACAAAATAAACATGTACGTTTACAATCTAGGATGTCATGAGCTATCAACCGATTTAGGCTTTATGTACAGATGGGATGAAACAATTGCGTCACATGGTTCGCAAGAAATAAGTTCTTGTGTTAGAAAACATATTACTACAAGAGCATCAGCATCAGAACATGTCACCATTTATAGTGACACTTGCACAGGTCAGAATCGAAATTGGAAGTTTGAATTGTGTCTTATGAGATGACTTTAAAGCAGTTAAGCAGTGATAAGACCAAAATTATTGACCATAAATTTATGGAAAGTGATCACTCTTATCTTTCTAATGATTCTGATTTTGGATCCATAGAATCTTACGCAAGAGGTAAGGTCATTTATGTTCCGACAAATTGGCGCTCCATAATCGCGAAGTCAAGAAAGAAGAAAGCTTTTTTTGTAACACAAATGTCAGGCCAAGACTTCAAGTCTATGATAATCTTGAAGCAGTAATTACAAAGAGGAAAAAAAATATCGAAAAAAAAACGAACAGGTGCCATGGCTTAAAATGCAATGGATCGATTAGTGAAGGAAGAACCATTTATGCTATATTACAAGGAAACTCTTAACGAGACCTTTCCATTTTCTGCTCTATGTCAAAAGTCAGCAAAACCAGGAAGGCCACTTTCATTCATATAATGTATATATTGTTACGATAATATGACTCATATTTAACCAGGAAACCAGTTATTATTCTAAACAAGAATTCTCTCGTAGGTTCTCCGACTCGCTATAAATCCGGTCTTATTTCCATGCCATTCTAGAAGGGTCAACACAGGTCGCCGGGATTCCAGAACAACGGTTAATAAATATATATAGAGGAATTCCCATTGTGTGAGTCAGTCTGAATAATAATATCGAGTCGAGTTTTGAAATGTAACGCGAGTATTATCGGGAATATAAATTGTAATAAATGTTGAAAATAAATTATATAATTATGTGTGAAATAAATTAGTGCAATATTGTACAAATAAAGATTTTAATAAACTAAGTGTTAGAACATTTTTATAATAAATAAAGTTAATAAATTAGACTTATAAACTCACTTCAGTATGAAAACAATGTGTAGAACATAAATTGCTCTCGTAATATTAATAGAAGTTTACCATGTATTTTAATAATATTTTAACATAATTTTAAATGCCTCTTTTGCCTTTTAAAGCATAAAATGTTTATTGATAAACATTGCAACTAAATTGGTGCAAAAATTACATAAAAGAGTTTATAAATTGCTTTTTCTTTGGCACTGTTTTCATAGCTTCACCGTATTCGCTCGGTTGCATTAATATCTGATGAAAGCTAATTGAAAACTTAAACAAACAAAATAAAATTGCGCTGCCATGACAAGAAAAAGGAAAAAAGAACAATTAATTTAAAAACTTATGGTCCTTTTAGCATACGTATTAATATTTAAGGCCACGTTGTGTTACAGGACTCTCAGGAATATAACGGAAGTTCCACAGAATGGAAATACATTCGAAATACTTTGAGACTTGAGAAATATATTGTTACGGAATGTAGAATTTATGGCAAGAAAAGAAGCAAAGGAAATAGTATCTTATATGTTGCATAGTTGAGTTTTAAAACCTAGGAAATAAAAAAAAAACATAAAAGTAACACAGTATACGCAAATATAATTAAATCATAGGTTAGTAGAAAAAGCATATTTAAGAAAATTAAGTCGAGAAAGTTACACTTTCCCAATTTTACTTTGGTTTTTCTGGCATAAACATAGTCCTGATGTTCCATGTTCCGACGTTAATAGCTTTACACATATTTATTTTCAAAGGTTTTTTAACACGTTAACTGCATTCAGAGATATTTCGACAGCTGCTATGAAAAAAATTTTAACTTACTGTTGCTTAGTGTAGAGCAGCGGTTCTCAACTTTTTAGCACTGGCGCCCCCTTTGAACACTGAAGATAGCTCACGCCTCCCTTCAGTCAATAATTGGTTGGTTCAAGTTAGAACAGTAAAGTTGTGAAACTGACGAAGCTAACTCTACGTTAGCAAAAACTGGGATACAAAATAAAAATCCAGATATATTTAAATACGAAAGTTTATTTGATGTCTCAATAAACTTAACATTTGGTTTGAGAAAAAGAAAACGCATATAAAGTTGAAAGTCTTATATGGGTGTTTTTGCACTTTCAATGAGAGGGTTGGCATTGTCTGTTCTTGACTAGTTTTTCGATATTCGGTTGAAACTGTGTCAGAGCACACATAAAGTCACTTTTAACGTCCAGTCTTGAACGGTATTTTGATTTTATATACGCCAATGCAGAAAAACTAGATTCGCAAAGATATTTGGATAAAAACTGGACTAATAACTTCGCAGATACTAAAGCCACTTCTGGGTAACAGGAAAGTAGGTTAACCAAAATTCTTCCAAGTCCATGACTCTGAGATAGCGC
>NW_027314226.1:0-16737 GCF_040954645.1 Diabrotica undecimpunctata | reverse complement strand
TTAAAAAAGGCATGTTAAGTAGAAGAAAAGGTTAGGTTAGGTTAGGTTAGGTTAGGTTAGGTTAGGTTAGGTTAGGTTAGGTTAGGTTAGGTTAGGTTAGGTTAGGTTAGGTTAGGTTAGGTTAGGTTAGGTTAGGTTAGGTTAGGTTAGGTTAGGTTAGGTTAGGTTAGGTTAGGTTAGGTTAGGTTAGGTTAGGTTAGGTTAGGTTAGGTTAGGTTAGGTTAGGTTAGGTTAGGTTAGGTTAGGTTAGGTTAGGTTAGGTTAGGTTAGGTTAGGTTAGGTTAGGTTAGGTTAGGTTAGGTTAGGTTAGGTTAGGTTAGGTTAGGTTAGGTTAGGTTAGGTTAGGTTAGGTTAGGTTAGGTTAGGTTAGGTTAGGTTAGGTTAGGTTAGGTTAGGTTAGGTTAGGTTAGGTTAGGTTAGGTTAGGTTAGGTTAGGTTAGGTTAGGTTAGGTTAGGTTAGGTTAGGTTAGGTTAGGTTAGGTTAGGTTAGGTTAGGTTAGGTTAGGTTAGGTTAGGTTAGGTTAGGTTAGGTTAGGTTAGGTTAGGTTAGGTTAGGTTAGGTTAGGTTAGGTTAGGTTAGGTTAGGTTAGGTTAGGTTAGGTTAGGTTAGGTTAGGTTAGGTTAGGTTAGGTTAGGTTAGGTTAGGTTAGGTTAGGTTAGGTTAGGTTAGGTTAGGTTAGGTTAGGTTAGGTTAGGTTAGGTTAGGTTAGGTTAGGTTAGGTTAGGTTAGGTTAGGTTAGGTTAGGTTAGGTTAGGTTAGGTTAGGTTTCCCCGTGTGGGGTACGGGCCTCTTAAGTAGAATATCCCCACAGTGATCCTCCTGCTTGTCGTAAAAGCCGACTAAACGGAGAGGCGGGCATTTCCTTGTCCTGTCGCGGTCGCTAAATTTTGTAAAGCGGGCGCGAGGGGGCAGGCTTATGACTGCTAAGGGAGGTGGGCGTGGTTGGGGACCGGAGTTGGTACGTCCTGCCCCCACCTACGGTCACCTCCCCAAGATGAGAGCAGCCAATTCCAGCTGCTCTGCCATATACCGTCATAGGAGAGGCGGCTGTGTCGGTCATCTAGTTACACTCATTCGTGCTGGTCTTACTGGCATGCATGCGTGCGACTACCGCTGGGAGGAGTAAACCTCATGAAAAAATCCGCAATCTTAAGGTGTTAAGCGACCCGTGCCTATGGGATGAATGGCCTAGCGTCAGATGGTCTCGAACGGAGCCCTCGGGGAGAATGGCATCTTCTCGTTGTATGGTAGCCTTAGCGAGGTAAGGGCGCACTGCCTCGCTGGACGGATATTTCGGCCCTATTCGTGGGAATTAGATGGAATTAGACAAAACAAAAAACAAAACAAAAGATGTTGAAGGAGCGAAAGGTGAGGGCTCGGGAGTGTTCGCTCGGTCTGAGAAGATCGGGCGAACGCCCCCGCGGCCCAAGCGCGTATGCGGTGGGGGTGCTGCGGGTGAGACCTGCAAAACTCCCGTTGGCATGGTAGGGGTCAGAGTGGAGACGGTAAGAGGGGAGATAAGACCGAGTTCTGGGTCCGAAAGTTCTCCAGAGCCGGTCGAGTTAGACGACGCAGGCAATAGTTCGGACTGGTCCCAGGTGAGGGGCAAGAGAAAGAGGAGAGCGGAGTCGCCAAAATCGCCGGAGCATCCTCCTGTCAATCTCAATAGGGTTGAGAGGGAGATGTCCCGGTTGAAGGTAGAGTTGGAAAAGGTGTTGAGGTTGACGCAAGTCAACGTCAACACCAAGGTGGAAATCAAGTCCGGTGTGAAAAAGATGAACACCCTGTTCTGCGGGTTGGAGAGGGAGATATCCCGTGCCGGGAATCTCATCTCTTTGGCCAGAGAACAAGGGCATAGTGAAAGAGAGGTAGCAAGGAAGTGTGTGAGTTCGACGGGGACGCAGACGGACGCGTCTCTTGTCGGATGTGCTAAAAGGAATGCAGGTGTGCAGGCTACAATATCTGATGACCTGCAGATGAATGAGAATAGAGCGAACGAAATTCGAAAGAGTTGGGATGAGTGTAAGGGGACTGATGAGATCATGGATCTAGTCAGTCAAGAATGGCCGGAGGGAATCTTTGAGAGAACAAGTATGTGTGAGGGTAGTCTCCTTGAATCCGCTGGTGATGTGGCCGTTGTAATAACCGCGGACACGGCAGATGCCGCCATGATCGGCAAGCTTCGGGAGAGATACCCGCAACTGCCGGGAGTGCCGGTAATTGGCGACGCCAGCGGAGGAGTAGGAACAATGTTCTCGAGGGTGGGAGTATTGAAAGAGGATGGGCAAGAGGTGTGCACGGAAAAGTGCATATACAAGCTCATTGTTGGAAAGGGAGAGGAGCCTATGGCAGTGAAGTTCCTGTCGGTATGTAAGTTGCTGGGGGAGAAAATGGAAAAGTGTGGTAGAACGAGTGTTGGACTTGCCGCTCCGGCAGCTCTGGGAACTGAGGTGTCCAGAAAGCTTGCGGAGTGGGCGTTCAAAGACAGGAATTTCAAGGTCGTAGTGTTTGGAAAGAGTGGTAAAGAGGCGAGAGTGATGAAGCCCAAGGTGAAAAATGGAGTGGTAATTGTAGAGAAGACGAAGGACAGAACGTATGCCGAACTTCTACAGGGGCTCAGGACGGGCCTGTGTGAAAGGAGTGATATTGTTATCAAGAGAGTGCGTAAAACAAAAGAGCAAGGGGTAGTCCTTGAGCTGGAGGGTGGTAGTGAGGCGGTAGAAAGAGTCAGAGAGGTCGTCGGCTCGATGCCCTCCTGCGTTGCGAAAGTAACGACTAGGGGTGGTACAGCGAGGAGAAAACTTCTCTTGATAGGTATGGATGCGGTAACGACAGCCAAGGACGTCGCTGACGCAATCCAGAGTGGTGCTGGCAGCAATGCGTCATGCGAAGTTCTAGGGATTAGGCCTTCACGAAATGGCTTAAACGCCACTGTGGAGGTCGATGAAAATGTTGCCAATGTGTTGTTGAAAAAGGATCGATTGAAGGTTGGCTTTGTAGCATGCCTTGTAAGGGAGAAAGTGCCTATCCTGCGATGCTATAGGTGTCAAGCCTATGGGCATACCAGGAACGAATGTAAGGAAGAAGAGCGCAAGGGATGCTGGGGATGTGGCCAAGAAGGGCACATTCTCAGGGAATGCACGGCTAAGATAAAGTGTTGCATGAACTGCAATGTAAAGGGTCACTTGAGTGGGTCGAGAGACTGCCCTAAGTTCAGATATCTGGTCGACGAAGCCAGACGTTGCTCCGGGAGTGGGGCCTAAAGAGGCGCGTATCCTCCTCTCGACATGGCAACTAACTGCAGTGCTGAGCTGAGGATTCTCCAGACCAATGTGGGCAGGGCGAGACTATCACACGATCTCGCCCTGGCTTCCGCCGCTGAGGGGAGATATGATCTGCTCGTGGCGGCGGAACCGAACCCCACGTTGGTCAGGAATCGGGGCTGGTTTGTGGATGATGCTGGTGTCGTCGGTGTGCATATCTGTAATCGCAAATTAAGGGTGTATGGGATTGACGCTCATATGGGCTATATATCAGTGAGAATGGAGAGATTGAATCTGGTCTGCTGCTATATTTCACCGAATATAGTGGTAGGTGAGTATGAAAATAGGTTAAATGCAATTATGGAAGAGGTGAGGCGACTGGGTAACGAGTGCGTGGTGCTCGGCGACTTCAACGCAAAATCTGCTGAATGGGGCTCGCCGATCACTGACACTCGGGGTCAAATGTTAATGGAATGGATCGGGGCACTAGATCTAGTGGTTTTAAACACAGGTTTGGAGCCAACTTTTGTAAGAGGCGATTCCAGATCGTACATCGACGTCACCCTCGCTACGCAGGGAACCGCCCGATGTGTCAAGGACTGGGCAGTACTGACGGAGTATACCGGCACGGATCACCAATTCATCGGCTTTTCGATTGGCAAGACGGGGGACGTTGGGGGTAGACCCAAACCTTGCCTGCCGAGATGCCGGAGATATCAGGTGGACTGGGGTGTATATGATGAGAGTATTAGATGGGAGGTACATGGGGCTCGACGTCTTACACCTTCGGTGGAAGGCCTCGAGCAGGTTATGAAAGCCGCGATGCATATGAGTGAAATTAGGACTGAGCGTACGGGTAGAATGCCTTACTGGTGGAGTGTCGAGATAGAGCAACTGAGAAAAGAGTGCGTGGCCCTTCGCCGGCACTTGACAAGGGCGAGAATACGTCGGAGCGCGGAAGAGGTGGAACGTGTGGATACGTCGTACCGTGCGAGGAAGAAGGAGTTGAATAGGAGGATCCGAGCCGAGAAGAAAAGGCACTGGAGGGTACTGTGTGACAAGCTGGACGAGGACATCTGGGGCGAAGGGTATAAGATCGCAATGAAGCATCTCGACGCCTGTGCTCCGTATGACATGCCATTGGACCGGAAGCTGGAAATAGTCACCGAACTGTTTCCACAAGGACGGTGGCATGGTGTGCGGAGAGACGTCGAGGCTGAGTGTGGGATTCCCTTTACCTTGGATGAACTAGCTGTGGCGGTGAGTTCCCTTAAGTCTGGTAGGGCTCCCGGTCTAGATAGTGTCCCACCTGAGGCGGTTATACGTCTGGGGCGTTTGGAGCCCACGTGGCTTCTGGAGCACATGAATGCTCTTCTTGCCGCGCAGTCTTTTCCGGATCCCTGGAAAATCTCGAGGCTCGTGCTCCTGCCTAAATTCAAGGCAGGAAAATATCGTCCTATTTGCCTTCTTCCTTGTATCGGAAAGCTGTATGAGAGAATGCTACGTTCGCGTATCGAAGAGGTGATTGTGATGTCTGGAGGCCTGTCTCCGAGACAATATGGTTTCTGCCAGGGTAAAAGTACAGTGGATGCGGTGACCGATGTGCTCCGGGCGGCACGGGGAGTTGGGGCTGATCATCGATGGGTCGTCCTGATTCTCTTTGACGTCCGAAATGCGTTTAATACATTGCAGTGGGGTCACGTAATGGGCTCTTTGGAAGCAAGGAACTGTCCTGGGTATCTGAGGAATGTGGTCGCTGATTACCTTTCCGAGAGAAAGATTGTGGTGGAAAATGGTGTGATGGTGGATGTAACGGCTGGGGTCCCGCAGGGCTCCGTCCTGGGTCCGACGTTGTGGAACCTAGCATACGACGGGGTCTTAAACTGCGAATATGGGGAGGGTGTGACCCCCTTCGCATTCGCGGACGACCTTGCTATGCTGGTAGCGGCACGGGACAGGGAGGAACTCTTGCTTCGGATTACGCGTGCGTGTGTACTAGTTGAGGATTGGATGAGTGAGCATGGTCTTTCTCTCGCGGAGGATAAGACGGAGGCTGTAGTACTCAGAGGCTATAGAAAGAGAGATAGGGTGGAATTCGAGTGCGCAGGAGCGAGAGTGGCGCCCAAAAAGTACGTTAAGTATTTGGGAGTTACTCTCCACCAGTGTGGGAGTTGGGGGGAACATCTGAGGGGGGTGACCCGCAGAGCTATTCAGAGAATGGCTGCGCTGGGGAGGATAATGCCTAATATCGGTGGTCCCAAATCCGAAAGGAGAAGGGCGCTCCACGGTGTTGTGCAGTCCGTCGTCCTCTACGCGGCCCCAGTTTGGAGTGAGGCGGTAGAAATACCAACTTACAAGAGGCTCATGGTACGCGTGGACAGAACTAGTCTGCTTCGGGTAGCATGTGCCTACAGAACTGTGTCAGCTGCCGCTCTGTGGGTTATCACCGGCTGTGTTCCTCTACATGTACTAGTAGGTGAAAGGGCAAGGATTCACAGCCGTAGGGGGCGGAACATTGGAGAGCGAGAAATGAATGAGATAAGACTGGCCGAGAGATTAGTCTCAATTGGTCAGTGGCAACTGGAGTGGGAGGCAACACGTGATGTGGCGGAGTGGACGAAGTCACTAATCCCGAACCTTCGAAGCTGGGTGGACTGTGGGCATAGGCATCTGGATTATTATCTAACGCAAATGCTCACAGGCCATGGCTGCTTCCGCAGCTACCTTTTCAGGTTTAGGAGGGCTCAGTCCGATCAGTGCCTTTACTGTGGTTTTTCGGATACTGTGACACACACGATGTTGGAATGTGAGCGTTGGGCGGATGAAAGAGATAAGTTTGTAAGAGAGTGTAACTGCAGAATGTTTGATTCCGTGAGAGAAATGGTGGAGAAAATGATGACGGATGAGTGGTGGTGGACACGGATCCACAAATTTATCAGGGAGCTGCTCTCCTCAAAAGAACGAGAGGAGAGGGAACTCGCAACAGACTTCTAAACCAAGCGAGTAGCAACTTGGTGGGGTTCGGACTGTCGCAGGCCGAAATAAGAGTATATGGGAGACAGACGACGCGAGAGAGATGGCAGCCTCGCTAAGGCAGGGGTTGAAAGTCCTTGGTGGTTCGTGTGAATGTAGTTTCCTCAATGAATGTGTCGGAGAAAGAATGGGAATCGGGCGATAGCAGGGCATCAGGAGAGATGTATGCCTTAACCGGCCCTTCCATCCTGATGTCTGGCGTGACAGAGGAGAGGTTTTTAGTTGGACGCCGACCGTCTCGGGGTGGTGACGGGGCAAGATGTCAAAGGTCTAAACTCCTGGGGCATCTCGCCCTGGCACGGCTTCGCTAGGGTATTAGGAACCCAACACTACCTGTGTGAGGCACAGGTGTCTGTATGCAGATTTTTCCTTCTTCTCTTTAAAGATGTAAAAAAAAAAAAAAAAAAAAAAAAAAAGGTTAGGTTAGGTTAGGTTAGGTTAGGTTAGGTTAGGTTAGGTTAGGTTAGGTTAGGTTAGGTTAGGTTAGGTTAGGTTAGGTTAGGTTAGGTTAGGTTAGGTTAGGTTAGGTTAGGTTAGGTTAGGTTAGGTTAGGTTAGGTTAGGTTAGGTTAGGTTAGGTTAGGTTAGGTTAGGTTAGGTTAGGTTAGGTTAGGTTAGGTTAGGTTAGGTTAGGTTAGGTTAGGTTAGGTTAGGTTAGGTTAGGTTAGGTTAGGTTAGGTTAGGTTAGGTTAGGTTAGGTTAGGTTAGGTTAGGTTAGGTTAGGTTAGGTTAGGTTAGGTTAGGTTAGGTTAGGTTAGGTTAGGTTAGGTTAGGTTAGGTTAGGTTAGGTTAGGTTAGGTTAGGTTAGGTTAGGTTAGGTTAGGTTAGGTTAGGTTAGGTTAGGTTAGGTTAGGTTAGGTTAGGTTAGGTTAGGTTAGGTTAGGTTAGGTTAGGTTAGGTTAGGTTAGGTTAGGTTAGGTTAGGTTAGGTTAGGTTAGGTTAGGTTAGGTTAGGTTAGGTTAGGTTAGGTTAGGTTAGGTTAGGTTAGGTTAGGTTAGGTTAGGTTAGGTTAGGTTAGGTTAGGTTAGGTTAGGTTAGGTTAGGTTAGGTTAGGTTAGGTTAGGTTAGGTTAGGTTAGGTTAGGTTAGGTTAGGTTAGGTTAGGTTAGGTTAGGTTAGGTTAGGTTAGGTTAGGTTAGGTTAGGTTAGGTTAGGTTAGGTTAGGTTAGGTTAGGTTAGGTTAGGTTAGGTTAGGTTAGGTTAGGTTAGGTTAGGTTAGGTTAGGTTAGGTTAGGTTAGGTTAGGTTAGGTTAGGTTAGGTTAGGTTAGGTTAGGTTAGGTTAGGTTAGGTTAGGTTAGGTTAGGTTAGGTTAGGTTAGGTTAGGTTAGGTTAGGTTAGGTTAGGTTAGGTTAGGTTAGGTTAGGTTAGGTTAGGTTAGGTTAGGTTAGGTTAGGTTAGGTTAGGTTAGGTTAGGTTAGGTTAGGTTAGGTTAGGTTAGGTTAGGTTAGGTTAGGTTAGGTTAGGTTAGGTTAGGTTAGGTTAGGTTAGGTTAGGTTAGGTTAGGTTAGGTTAGGTTAGGTTAGGTTAGGTTAGGTTAGGTTAGGTTAGGTTAGGTTAGGTTAGGTTAGGTTAGGTTAGGTTAGGTTAGGTTAGGTTAGGTTAGGTTAGGTTAGGTTAGGTTAGGTTAGGTTAGGTTAGGTTAGGTTAGGTTAGGTTAGGTTAGGTTAGGTTAGGTTAGGTTAGGTTAGGTTAGGTTAGGTTAGGTTAGGTTAGGTTAGGTTAGGTTAGGTTAGGTTAGGTTAGGTTAGGTTAGGTTAGGTTAGGTTAGGTTAGGTTAGGTTAGGTTAGGTTAGGTTAGGTTAGGTTAGGTTAGGTTAGGTTAGGTTAGGTTAGGTTAGGTTAGGTTAGGTTAGGTTAGGTTAGGTTAGGTTAGGTTAGGTTAGGTTAGGTTAGGTTAGGTTAGGTTAGGTTAGGTTAGGTTAGGTTAGGTTAGGTTAGGTTAGGTTAGGTTAGGTTAGGTTAGGTTAGGTTAGGTTAGGTTAGGTTAGGTTAGGTTAGGTTAGGTTAGGTTAGGTTAGGTTAGGTTAGGTTAGGTTAGGTTAGGTTAGGTTAGGTTAGGTTAGGTTAGGTTAGGTTAGGTTAGGTTAGGTTAGGTTAGGTTAGGTTAGGTTAGGTTAGGTTAGGTTAGGTTAGGTTAGGTTAGGTTAGGTTAGGTTAGGTTAGGTTAGGTTAGGTTAGGTTAGGTTAGGTTAGGTTAGGTTAGGTTAGGTTAGGTTAGGTTAGGTTAGGTTAGGTTAGGTTAGGTTAGGTTAGGTTAGGTTAGGTTAGGTTAGGTTAGGTTAGGTTAGGTTAGGTTAGGTTAGGTTAGGTTAGGTTAGGTTAGGTTAGGTTAGGTTAGGTTAGGTTAGGTTAGGTTAGGTTAGGTTAGGTTAGGTTAGGTTAGGTTAGGTTAGGTTAGGTTAGGTTAGGTTAGGTTAGGTTAGGTTAGGTTAGGTTAGGTTAGGTTAGGTTAGGTTAGGTTAGGTTAGGTTAGGTTAGGTTAGGTTAGGTTAGGTTAGGTTAGGTTAGGTTAGGTTAGGTTAGGTTAGGTTAGGTTAGGTTAGGTTAGGTTAGGTTAGGTTAGGTTAGGTTAGGTTAGGTTAGGTTAGGTTAGGTTAGGTTAGGTTAGGTTAGGTTAGGTTAGGTTAGGTTAGGTTAGGTTAGGTTAGGTTAGGTTAGGTTAGGTTAGGTTAGGTTAGGTTAGGTTAGGTTAGGTTAGGTTAGGTTAGGTTAGGTTAGGTTAGGTAGGTTAGGTTAGGTTAGGTTAGGTTAGGTTAGGTTAGGTTAGGTTAGGTTAGGTTAGGTTAGGTTAGGTTAGGTTAGGTTAGGTTAGGTTAGGTTAGGTTAGGTTAGGTTAGGTTAGGTTAGGTTAGGTTAGGTTAGGTTAGGTTAGGTTAGGTTAGGTTAGGTTAGGTTAGGTTAGGTTAGGTTAGGTTAGGTTAGGTTAGGTTAGGTTAGGTTAGGTTAGGTTAGGTTAGGTTAGGTTAGGTTAGGTTAGGTTAGGTTAGGTTAGGTTAGGTTAGGTTAGGTTAGGTTAGGTTAGGTTAGGTTAGGTTAGGTTAGGTTAGGTTAGGTTAGGTTAGGTTAGGTTAGGTTAGGTTAGGTTAGGTTAGGTTAGGTTAGGTTAGGTTAGGTTAGGTTAGGTTAGGTTAGGTTAGGTTAGGTTAGGTTAGGTTAGGTTAGGTTAGGTTAGGTTAGGTTAGGTTAGGTTAGGTTAGGTTAGGTTAGGTTAGGTTAGGTTAGGTTAGGTTAGGTTAGGTTAGGTTAGGTTAGGTTAGGTTAGGTTAGGTTAGGTTAGGTTAGGTTAGGTTAGGTTAGGTTAGGTTAGGTTAGGTTAGGTTAGGTTAGGTTAGGTTAGGTTAGGTTAGGTTAGGTTAGGTTAGGTTAGGTTAGGTTAGGTTAGGTTAGGTTAGGTTAGGTTAGGTTAGGTTAGGTTAGGTTAGGTTAGGTTAGGTTAGGTTAGGTTAGGTTAGGTTAGGTTAGGTTAGGTTAGGTTAGGTTAGGTTAGGTTAGGTTAGGTTAGGTTAGGTTAGGTTAGGTTAGGTTAGGTTAGGTTAGGTTAGGTTAGGTTAGGTTAGGTTAGGTTAGGTTAGGTTAGGTTAGGTTAGGTTAGGTTAGGTTAGGTTAGGTTAGGTTAGGTTAGGTTAGGTTAGGTTAGGTTAGGTTAGGTTAGGTTAGGTTAGGTTAGGTTAGGTTAGGTTAGGTTAGTTGTTAGGTTAGGTTAGGTTAGGTTAGGTTAGGTTAGGTTAGGTTAGGTTAGGTTAGGTTAGGTTAGGTTAGGTTAGGTTAGGTTAGGTTAGGTTAGGTTAGGTTAGGTTAGGTTAGGTTAGGTTAGGTTAGGTTAGGTTAGGTTAGGTTAGGTTAGGTTAGGTTAGGTTAGGTTAGGTTAGGTTAGGTTAGGTTAGGTTAGGTTAGGTTAGGTTAGGTTAGGTTAGGTTAGGTTAGGTTAGGTTAGGTTAGGTTAGGTTAGGTTAGGTTAGGTTAGGTTAGGTTAGGTTAGGTTAGGTTAGGTTAGGTTAGGTTAGGTTAGGTTAGGTTAGGTTAGGTTAGGTTAGGTTAGGTTAGGTTAGGTTAGGTTAGGTTAGGTTAGGTTAGGTTAGGTTAGGTTAGGTTAGGTTAGGTTAGGTTAGGTTAGGTTAGGTTAGGTTAGGTTAGGTTAGGTTAGGTTAGGTTAGGTTAGGTTAGGTTAGGTTAGGTTAGGTTAGGTTAGGTTAGGTTAGGTTAGGTTAGGTTAGGTTAGGTTAGGTTAGGTTAGGTTAGGTTAGGTTAGGTTAGGTTAGGTTAGGTTAGGTTAGGTTAGGTTAGGTTAGGTTAGGTTAGGTTAGGTTAGGTTAGGTTAGGTTAGGTTAGGTTAGGTTAGGTTAGGTTAGGTTAGGTTAGGTTAGGTTAGGTTAGGTTAGGTTAGGTTAGGTTAGGTTAGGTTAGGTTAGGTTAGGTTAGGTTAGGTTAGGTTAGGTTAGGTTAGGTTAGGTTAGGTTAGGTTAGGTTAGGTTAGGTTAGGTTAGGTTAGGTTAGGTTAGGTTAGGTTAGGTTAGGTTAGGTTAGGTTAGGTTAGGTTAGGTTAGGTTAGGTTAGGTTAGGTTAGGTTAGGTTAGGTTAGGTTAGGTTAGGTTAGGTTAGGTTAGGTTAGGTTAGGTTAGGTTAGGTTAGGTTAGGTTAGGTTAGGTTAGGTTAGGTTAGGTTAGGTTAGGTTAGGTTAGGTTAGGTTAGGTTAGGTTAGGTTAGGTTAGGTTAGGTTAGGTTAGGTTAGGTTAGGTTAGGTTAGGTTAGGTTAGGTTAGGTTAGGTTAGGTTAGGTTAGGTTAGGTTAGGTTAGGTTAGGTTAGGTTAGGTTAGGTTAGGTTAGGTTAGGTTAGGTTAGGTTAGGTTAGGTTAGGTTAGGTTAGGTTAGGTTAGGTTAGGTTAGGTTAGGTTAGGTTAGGTTAGGTTAGGTTAGGTTAGGTTAGGTTAGGTTAGGTTAGGTTAGGTTAGGTTAGGTTAGGTTAGGTTAGGTTAGGTTAGGTTAGGTTAGGTTAGGTTAGGTTAGGTTAGGTTAGGTTAGGTTAGGTTAGGTTAGGTTAGGTTAGGTTAGGTTAGGTTAGGTTAGGTTAGGTTAGGTTAGGTTAGGTTAGGTTAGGTTAGGTTAGGTTAGGTTAGGTTAGGTTAGGTTAGGTTAGGTTAGGTTAGGTTAGGTTAGGTTAGGTTAGGTTAGGTTAGGTTAGGTTAGGTTAGGTTAGGTTAGGTTAGGTTAGGTTAGGTTAGGTTAGGTTAGGTTAGGTTAGGTTAGGTTAGGTTAGGTTAGGTTAGGTTAGGTTAGGTTAGGTTAGGTTAGGTTAGGTTAGGTTAGGTTAGGTTAGGTTAGGTTAGGTTAGGTTAGGTTAGGTTAGGTTAGGTTAGGTTAGGTTAGGTTAGGTTAGGTTAGGTTAGGTTAGGTTAGGTTAGGTTAGGTTAGGTTAGGTTAGGTTAGGTTAGGTTAGGTTAGGTTAGGTTAGGTTAGGTTAGGTTAGGTTAGGTTAGGTTAGGTTAGGTTAGGTTAGGTTAGGTTAGGTTAGGTTAGGTTAGGTTAGGTTAGGTTAGGTTAGGTTAGGTTAGGTTAGGTTAGGTTAGGTTAGGTTAGGTTAGGTTAGGTTAGGTTAGGTTAGGTTAGGTTAGGTTAGGTTAGGTTAGGTTAGGTTAGGTTAGGTTAGGTTAGGTTAGGTTAGGTTAGGTTAGGTTAGGTTAGGTTAGGTTAGGTTAGGTTAGGTTAGGTTAGGTTAGGTTAGGTTAGGTTAGGTTAGGTTAGGTTAGGTTAGGTTAGGTTAGGTTAGGTTAGGTTAGGTTAGGTTAGGTTAGGTTAGGTTAGGTTAGGTTAGGTTAGGTTAGGTTAGGTTAGGTTAGGTTAGGTTAGGTTAGGTTAGGTTAGGTTAGGTTAGGTTAGGTTAGGTTAGGTTAGGTTAGGTTAGGTTAGGTTAGGTTAGGTTAGGTTAGGTTAGGTTAGGTTAGGTTAGGTTAGGTTAGGTTAGGTTAGGTTAGGTTAGGTTAGGTTAGGTTAGGTTAGGTTAGGTTAGGTTAGGTTAGGTTAGGTTAGGTTAGGTTAGGTTAGGTTAGGTTAGGTTAGGTTAGGTTAGGTTAGGTTAGGTTAGGTTAGGTTAGGTTAGGTTAGGTTAGGTTAGGTTAGGTTAGGTTAGGTTAGGTTAGGTTAGGTTAGGTTAGGTTAGGTTAGGTTAGGTTAGGTTAGGTTAGGTTAGGTTAGGTTAGGTTAGGTTAGGTTAGGTTAGGTTAGGTTAGGTTAGGTTAGGTTAGGTTAGGTTAGGTTAGGTTAGGTTAGGTTAGGTTAGGTTAGGTTAGGTTAGGTTAGGTTAGGTTAGGTTAGGTTAGGTTAGGTTAGGTTAGGTTAGGTTAGGTTAGGTTAGGTTAGGTTAGGTTAGGTTAGGTTAGGTTAGGTTAGGTTAGGTTAGGTTAGGTTAGGTTAGGTTAGGTTAGGTTAGGTTAGGTTAGGTTAGGTTAGGTTAGGTTAGGTTAGGTTAGGTTAGGTTAGGTTAGGTTAGGTTAGGTTAGGTTAGGTTAGGTTAGGTTAGGTTAGGTTAGGTTAGGTTAGGTTAGGTTAGGTTAGGTTAGGTTAGGTTAGGTTAGGTTAGGTTAGGTTAGGTTAGGTTAGGTTAGGTTAGGTTAGGTTAGGTTAGGTTAGGTTAGGTTAGGTTAGGTTAGGTTAGGTTAGGTTAGGTTAGGTTAGGTTAGGTTAGGTTAGGTTAGGTTAGGTTAGGTTAGGTTAGGTTAGGTTAGGTTAGGTTAGGTTAGGTTAGGTTAGGTTAGGTTAGGTTAGGTTAGGTTAGGTTAGGTTAGGTTAGGTTAGGTTAGGTTAGGTTAGGTTAGGTTAGGTTAGGTTAGGTTAGGTTAGGTTAGGTTAGGTTAGGTTAGGTTAGGTTAGGTTAGGTTAGGTTAGGTTAGGTTAGGTTAGGTTAGGTTAGGTTAGGTTAGGTTAGGTTAGGTTAGGTTAGGTTAGGTTAGGTTAGGTTAGGTTAGGTTAGGTTAGGTTAGGTTAGGTTAGGTTAGGTTAGGTTAGGTTAGGTTAGGTTAGGTTAGGTTAGGTTAGGTTAGGTTAGGTTAGGTTAGGTTAGGTTAGGTTAGGTTAGGTTAGGTTAGGTTAGGTTAGGTTAGGTTAGGTTAGGTTAGGTTAGGTTAGGTTAGGTTAGGTTAGGTTAGGTTAGGTTAGGTTAGGTTAGGTTAGGTTAGGTTAGGTTAGGTTAGGTTAGGTTAGGTTAGGTTAGGTTAGGTTAGGTTAGGTTAGGTTAGGTTAGGTTAGGTTAGGTTAGGTTAGGTTAGGTTAGGTTAGGTTAGGTTAGGTTAGGTTAGGTTAGGTTAGGTTAGGTTAGGTTAGGTTAGGTTAGGTTAGGTTAGGTTAGGTTAGGTTAGGTTAGGTTAGGTTAGGTTAGGTTAGGTTAGGTTAGGTTAGGTTAGGTTAGGTTAGGTTAGGTTAGGTTAGGTTAGGTTAGGTTAGGTTAGGTTAGGTTAGGTTAGGTTAGGTTAGGTTAGGTTAGGTTAGGTTAGGTTAGGTTAGGTTAGGTTAGGTTAGGTTAGGTTAGGTTAGGTTAGGTTAGGTTAGGTTAGGTTAGGTTAGGTTAGGTTAGGTTAGGTTAGGTTAGGTTAGGTTAGGTTAGGTTAGGTTAGGTTAGGTTAGGTTAGGTTAGGTTAGGTTAGGTTAGGTTAGGTTAGGTTAGGTTAGGTTAGGTTAGGTTAGGTTAGGTTAGGTTAGGTTAGGTTAGGTTAGGTTAGGTTAGGTTAGGTTAGGTTAGGTTAGGTTAGGTTAGGTTAGGTTAGGTTAGGTTAGGTTAGGTTAGGTTAGGTTAGGTTAGGTTAGGTTAGGTTAGGTTAGGTTAGGTTAGGTTAGGTTAGGTTAGGTTAGGTTAGGTTAGGTTAGGTTAGGTTAGGTTAGGTTAGGTTAGGTTAGGTTAGGTTAGGTTAGGTTAGGTTAGGTTAGGTTAGGTTAGGTTAGGTTAGGTTAGGTTAGGTTAGGTTAGGTTAGGTTAGGTTAGGTTAGGTTAGGTTAGGTTAGGTTAGGTTAGGTTAGGTTAGGTTAGGTTAGGTTAGGTTAGGTTAGGTTAGGTTAGGTTAGGTTAGGTTAGGTTAGGTTAGGTTAGGTTAGGTTAGGTTAGGTTAGGTTAGGTTAGGTTAGGTTAGGTTAGGTTAGGTTAGGTTAGGTTAGGTTAGGTTAGGTTAGGTTAGGTTAGGTTAGGTTAGGTTAGGTTAGGTTAGGTTAGGTTAGGTTAGGTTAGGTTAGGTTAGGTTAGGTTAGGTTAGGTTAGGTTAGGTTAGGTTAGGTTAGGTTAGGTTAGGTTAGGTTAGGTTAGGTTAGGTTAGGTTAGGTTAGGTTAGGTTAGGTTAGGTTAGGTTAGGTTAGGTTAGGTTAGGTTAGGTTAGGTTAGGTTAGGTTAGGTTAGGTTAGGTTAGGTTAGGTTAGGTTAGGTTAGGTTAGGTTAGGTTAGGTTAGGTTAGGTTAGGTTAGGTTAGGTTAGGTTAGGTTAGGTTAGGTTAGGTTAGGTTAGGTTAGGTTAGGTTAGGTTAGGTTAGGTTAGGTTAGGTTAGGTTAGGTTAGGTTAGGTTAGGTTAGGTTAGGTTAGGTTAGGTTAGGTTAGGTTAGGTTAGGTTAGGTTAGGTTAGGTTAGGTTAGGTTAGGTTAGGTTAGGTTAGGTTAGGTTAGGTTAGGTTAGGTTAGGTTAGGTTAGGTTAGGTTAGGTTAGGTTAGGTTAGGTTAGGTTAGGTTAGGTTAGGTTAGGTTAGGTTAGGTTAGGTTAGGTTAGGTTAGGTTAGGTTAGGTTAGGTTAGGTTAGGTTAGGTTAGGTTAGGTTAGGTTAGGTTAGGTTAGGTTAGGTTAGGTTAGGTTAGGTTAGGTTAGGTTAGGTTAGGTTAGGTTAGGTTAGGTTAGGTTAGGTTAGGTTAGGTTAGGTTAGGTTAGGTTAGGTTAGGTTAGGTTAGGTTAGGTTAGGTTAGGTTAGGTTAGGTTAGGTTAGGTTAGGTTAGGTTAGGTTAGGTTAGGTTAGGTTAGGTTAGGTTAGGTTAGGTTAGGTTAGGTTAGGTTAGGTTAGGTTAGGTTAGGTTAGGTTAGGTTAGGTTAGGTTAGGTTAGGTTAGGTTAGGTTAGGTTAGGTTAGGTTAGGTTAGGTTAGGTTAGGTTAGGTTAGGTTAGGTTAGGTTAGGTTAGGTTAGGTTAGGTTAGGTTAGGTTAGGTTAGGTTAGGTTAGGTTAGGTTAGGTTAGGTTAGGTTAGGTTAGGTTAGGTTAGGTTAGGTTAGGTTAGGTTAGGTTAGGTTAGGTTAGGTTAGGTTAGGTTAGGTTAGGTTAGGTTAGGTTAGGTTAGGTTAGGTTAGGTTAGGTTAGGTTAGGTTAGGTTAGGTTAGGTTAGGTTAGGTTAGGTTAGGTTAGGTTAGGTTAGGTTAGGTTAGGTTAGGTTAGGTTAGGTTAGGTTAGGTTAGGTTAGGTTAGGTTAGGTTAGGTTAGGTTAGGTTAGGTTAGGTTAGGTTAGGTTAGGTTAGGTTAGGTTAGGTTAGGTTAGGTTAGGTTAGGTTAGGTTAGGTTAGGTTAGGTTAGGTTAGGTTAGGTTAGGTTAGGTTAGGTTAGGTTAGGTTAGGTTAGGTTAGGTTAGGTTAGGTTAGGTTAGGTTAGGTTAGGTTAGGTTAGGTTAGGTTAGGTTAGGTTAGGTTAGGTTAGGTTAGGTTAGGTTAGGTTAGGTTAGGTTAGGTTAGGTTAGGTTAGGTTAGGTTAGGTTAGGTTAGGTTAGGTTAGGTTAGGTTAGGTTAGGTTAGGTTAGGTTAGGTTAGGTTAGGTTAGGTTAGGTTAGGTTAGGTTAGGTTAGGTTAGGTTAGGTTAGGTTAGGTTAGGTTAGGTTAGGTTAGGTTAGGTTAGGTTAGGTTAGGTTAGGTTAGGTTAGGTTAGGTTAGGTTAGGTTAGGTTAGGTTAGGTTAGGTTAGGTTAGGTTAGGTTAGGTTAGGTTAGGTTAGGTTAGGTTAGGTTAGGTTAGGTTAGGTTAGGTTAGGTTAGGTTAGGTTAGGTTAGGTTAGGTTAGGTTAGGTTAGGTTAGGTTAGGTTAGGTTAGGTTAGGTTAGGTTAGGTTAGGTTAGGTTAGGTTAGGTTAGGTTAGGTTAGGTTAGGTTAGGTTAGGTTAGGTTAGGTTAGGTTAGGTTAGGTTAGGTTAGGTTAGGTTAGGTTAGGTTAGGTTAGGTTAGGTTAGGTTAGGTTAGGTTAGGTTAGGTTAGGTTAGGTTAGGTTAGGTTAGGTTAGGTTAGGTTAGGTTAGGTTAGGTTAGGTTAGGTTAGGTTAGGTTAGGTTAGGTTAGGTTAGGTTAGGTTAGGTTAGGTTAGGTTAGGTTAGGTTAGGTTAGGTTAGGTTAGGTTAGGTTAGGTTAGGTTAGGTTAGGTTAGGTTAGGTTAGGTTAGGTTAGGTTAGGTTAGGTTAGGTTAGGTTAGGTTAGGTTAGGTTAGGTTAGGTTAGGTTAGGTTAGGTTAGGTTAGGT
>NW_027314225.1:0-16739 GCF_040954645.1 Diabrotica undecimpunctata | reverse complement strand
ACCGCTATCTCAGAGTCTATTGTTTGAAGAGTACCTTAGAGAAAAAAAGATAGTAAAAACCAAGAAAGAAATGGAGAGATGTAGTAATGGAAAATGTCAGACAGATGGGAGTTAGAGATTGGAAACATACTTAGAACAGAAAAAGAATGGAAATTTTCCATCCATCAGTGGTCCTAAAAGGCCTGTTAACGCTATACATATATGCAAGGTCATCTGCCAAGGGAAGGGAGTTTTTTTTAATAGAATTAAGTACTTACACCTATCGAAATTAATTTTTTGGAATGTTATTGTTTGTGTAAGAAATATATAATTTAGCTTGTTAATTAATTAAAGCCGTAAAAACTAAATAAAATATATATAATTTTTAATAAGAAAAAAATTAATTGGCATAACTTATAAATTATTATCAGCACAAGAGAAACGCACTCTCCCCTTTTGTATGTTACAGTAAAGAAATCGTCGACGGTCAGGCAGTAATTATATTTCTACGTATTCAAATGCAGGTGCTTGCACCACGAGATCTAGCTAACTTCTTATCCCACCGAGGGTTCTGGGATTCTACTTACATAAGTCGATTTTATGAAATTTATAAAACCTGGTTTACACTATTTGAGATACGTAATAAATTAAAAAAATTTTAAAGAAATTAATCTATAAAGCTGTAACTGGACGTTTTGGGATAAATTAATGTTTTTTTCACAGACGTGTTGGTAATTCGTGAGTGGTTCTCAGATTGGATAAAAAATATGAACATAGCCAATTGTAATGTGGGAAATTTATAGAAGATATACAATTAAACCAAACAGTAAATTTAATTACAATGGCTGTTTTTTATGAAATATTATCTCCCGACTCCACATTCTAAAGATTTTTTTTGTAGCTGGTATTGTTTTCTTGATAAACGATCTTAAACGATTTATACTGTTTTATTGTTTAATATATTTACATATTTTTTCTTAAGGTATCGTCTTCAATCGAAGTTGGTGATCATTATTATTTGATGTCTTTCCTTTTATAGCTCTTCTAAAATATAATCTTTACCTAGACAATTTTTCTTTTAATTTAAGTCACAACTTATTAAAAAGGTATATCGCCATTCTACTTCTTCTTCTTCTTTCTCTTTCTAAGCAATTCTGCTTGTTCATTGGCGGATTAATACCTCTATGAAAGGTTATTACTTCATCTTTTGCGCGGTCATTCCATATTTCTCATATCGATTGGTGATGTATCTCTATTTATGTGGTTATTCTATTCATTTTTTCTATTTTGTTTTTATTCTTTTATACACTGTACGTTGCAGTTTCTTCTAAGTTTTTCACTTTTCTGTCAATCTTAGTACTTTTATCTCTGCCATTTTCAGTAACATTTGTGTTGTAGCTGTGGCGGGTCTTGTTTCTAAGGCATATATCGTTATTGGTCTTACACTGGCTTTATAAATTCTTGACTTCATCTCAGTGTTAATGATTTGGCCATAAGGTGTTATTAAGGCATGCTGCCAGTCTATTTGGTTTTTGTACTTCATTTTGTACTTTTTTGTCCAGGTCTCCATAGCTGGACAGTGTAATTCCAACATATTTTATTTCCATTACTTGTTCTATACTGATGCCATTAATTTCTATTTTACATCTGGTTGGTTCTATGCTAATTACTGTTGGTTTACTTTTCTAAGATAAGATTGGCATATTAAATTCTTTTGCTCTTACGTTATATGTGTGAAAAGCCTTTGGAAACTATCTTTATCTTAGGTTATCAATATAGCGTCGTCTGTGTAACAAAGTATTTTTATTTTTTATTTCCCATTGATTGATTATTTCATCCATGATAAAATTGGAGAGAGTAGTGCTCAATGGGTCTTCTTGTTTATTCTGCTACCTCTTTCTATAGGTTCTGTAAGTTGTCCCATCTATTCTGACTTCCATTTTGTTGTTTTCGTAGATGTTTTCGATAGTTTTTTATAATATTTAGGGAAACTTCTCTATTTTACAAAAAATGGATAACATCTTTGAGTATTACGCTGTTAAATTCTTTCTTTAAGTCAATCAGACACAGAAATGCTGGTCTATTCTATACTCTAGCGATTTCCCAGTAATTTGCTTTATAATGAATATTGCATCTGTACACCATCTTCCACTACGAAAACCCTGTTGTTCATCTGCTAAACTTCTCCTCTGATTTATGAGTACTTGCAAAACTTTAGTTGTACGTTTTTTGGTAGTATTTAACAAGTTTATACCTCTCAGGATGTTTTTTATCTCCTTTTTTGAATAGTAAAATTAGTTCGCTCGTTCTCCACTCTTCCGGTATTTTATTGTGTTTTATAATAGTATTAATTAATGTTGTTAATTGTTCTGTCATTGCTGCTTCACAATATTTCAGTAATTCGTTTGGTATCCTGTCTTTATATTGCCATTCTGAGGTATATAAGAACAGACTAGGTAAAAGTATGACAAACTCACCTTCTTCATGACTTTTTTTACAAGCAACGTGTACCCAATATTTACATTCACTGCTCTCTATTAACGAATAATTTGTAATTATATATCTTCTTCATCTAAATATAGCTACAATAATCACTGTTATCGAAATATTTTAACTCAATAAAGAGTTCAGCGTTGGATAAATTGGCTGAAATAGCAACTTTTTTTCAGAATAAGATTACGTTAACTATTTACAATTATACACGTACACATATTTATAATTAGAAATAAATTCGTTTTTTATAGGATGTAAAAAATAATTTAAATGTAGTTTTTCCTGCGTTATCTTTTACAAAGCTCTCGTGTTACACTTAAGGGAATGTAAACTAGAATTCAGAAATTAGCTACATTTTTGTTCCACATTAGTTAGTGGTAAAGCATTCAGATCCTAAACGTGTAATAAGTTGTACTTAATGCTAAATGAGGTAATCTGTGTCTTCATGGAATGCCATACACATCTACGTTAATTATAAGGAGGGTACAGTGGCGTACGTTCCCATATCATTTGTCAGTAAAGCACTAACGTTCCTTATGATGATGCGTAAGTAGAAACATAGATAGACGTTTCCAACTTAATATAAAAATTCATCTTCCAATAAAAACTATTTAAATTTTTAACAAAATTAACGTATTAAAGTTTAAAAATTATTCGTAAATAATTATAACTTTTACTAAAATTTTTTTTCTAATATTGACTAATGGTTAAATAATGGTTTAAATGTTGGCAGCTAGCATGATAATTCCCATTTTTTTTTATTTACGTTTTGATTAAGCTGTTTTGATTATCAAAAAGAAACAATTTTTTTATATTTTGCAGATAGACGCTAAATAAGAATTAGTTAACATATATCGAATATCTAGTAGACTCTCTACATATTTATGTAAAACCACATTTCAGAAGCCTATTTTCACGTAGGCTTGTATTTACAGTTGTGTTCAGCTGGGCTAAATAAACGAGGCGCCGACCCTCGATCGGACCATAGGATGGTATTATAATAATATTATTATCGCCATGTGAAATAAATGCATTATTTTAAATGCGAGTGTTCACTGTCTGTGCTATGCTCTAGGAGAGGATACCATGCGATGATCTCCGTAATGAACGCACCCTAAGGAAGTACAGTACCCTAAGATAGCAATAGACGTGAGCTACGCGCAAACCGGAGGAGGTATAATACACAACTTACAAAGTTGTTACGGTTTCTTATAAAGATTAACTGATTTAAAATAAAAAAGACAGAAAAGATTTGATTTCACGTTCAAAGCGTCTATGTATCTATTGATACGTATTTCGAGTTAATAAGTCTCATCAGAATAGTTATTCATAGCCGTTCTTACCGTGAAAAATAATCTTCTTTGTCTTATTAGAAGCAACAATAACATGGCTTCGTTATGGACGCAATAGCGACATCTGATAGAAAAATCGGTAAGATAGTTTCGAAACAAATTCAGATTTCTGCTTTAATCTGGAACCTTCTAAAAATTGCATGGCATGACCAGACGATGATATAAAGATGTTAAAAGAACGGCTATGAATAACTATTCTGATGAGACTTATTAAGTCGAAATACGTATCAATAGATACATAGACGCTTTGAACGTGAAATCAAATCTTTTCTGTCTTTTTCATTTTATTCGGATCTACTCTGTATGAGTACGAGAAACAAATTCGTTAGGATTTCTGCCTAGATGAATAGACATGTCGTGGAATGCAAATTTTAGATTCCCCATGTCTCTTTTAATATCTTTATCATCGTCTGGTTATGCCTTACAATTTTTAGAAGGCTCCAGATTAAAGCAGAAATCTGAATTTGTTTCGAAACTCTTACCGATTTTTCTATCAGATGTCGCTATTGCGTCCATAACGAAGCCATGTTATTGTTGCTTCTAATAAGACAAAGAAGATTATTTTTCACGTTAAGAACGGCTATGAATAACTATTCTGATGAGACTTATTAAGTCGAAATACGTATCAATAGATACATAGACGCTTTGAACGTGAAATCAAATCTTTTCTGTCTTTTTCATTTTATTCGGATCTACTCTGTATGAGTACGAGAAACAAATTCGTTAGGATTTCTGCCTAGATGAATAGACATGTTGTGGAATGCAAATTTTAGATTCCCCATGTCTCTTTTAACATCTTTATCATCGTCTGGTCATGCCTTGCAATTTTTAGAAGGCTCCAGATTAAAGCAGAAATCTGAATTTGTTTCAAAACCATCTTACCGATTAAGTGATTTCTTTATAAATACAAGATTGTTCTTTACGTAAACCATTATTTCGCAAAATCATAATTATATAAATTAATATCCTTAAACTTTAGAAATGACCATTTAATTCCATAATTAACAACCTGTCTTGACCATTTATTTCCATCGACTTTAAGTAATTCACTTTATTTTTTAATATTACTTTTTCGAATTATAAAATATTGACTCATGATTTAAGAAGCTTTTCTCCTTGTTAATATGCCCTCTTCTTTCAAAGTTTAGCGCCATCTAAATAACAATTGTAGCTTTGGAAACGGCTACAAGAAAAATTTCCGTGGACGAGCGGTCAAACCATCTCGCAAAGTCTTTTAGCCACGAGTTCTAAAGTGTTCCTACTGATCTTTTGCCCTGTACTTTATCTTGATGATAATATGATTTACATATGATTTGAAGTAATTTATAAAAAAACTCTTTTCAACAGCAAATTTTCCATATTTTTGTTTATATAATTTTAGTATCATTCCTGTTCCGAGGCATAATCTTCTTTTTTTATCAGTTGTACGGTTTTAAAGTCTATCAGTAAGGTGATAACATTGCTGTAGATTCCTTTCTTCTTTATCAGGGCTTGGGACTTGCAACAGTTCTGTCCAGCTACTTGATACACCCAACAAAACTGCAGGCGTAGCAATGTTGGTTGAAAAAAAAATCACATAGAAAAAAAACTACAGAGGTATATTCTTGTTAAATACTGCCCTAAAACTTACAACTAAAATTTTACAAGTACATATTAATAAATCAAAGTTTCGCAGATAAACAATAGGGTTTTAGTAGTAGAAGTTCGTGTACAGATGCAATATTCGTTATGAAGCAAATTACTGAGAAATCACTAGTGTATAATGGACCAGCATTTCTGTGTCTGATTGACCTGAAGAAGGCGTTTGACAGATTAAGACTCAAAGATGTAATCCATCCTTTGTATAATAGAGAAGTTTTACTAAATATTATGAAAACTATCAAAAACTTCTACCAAAATAACAAAATGAAATATGACAATCTCATCTCAGAAAACTAGAAATAGAAAACTTTTTAAAGCTATATCTCGTAGATGTTGATGCAGTACGAGTGGTTTTTTTGGTCCCGTAATACACAGGCATGCTAGCCTTTGTGTTTTACCAAGTAGCCATATTACTCTCACTTCTTGCGTCTTTGTTCACCACGTCACCGAGCCATAGGTTATCATTGGTCTAATAACCCTTGTGTGTCATGTGATAAAGTCATTTTGGGTTTAAGTCCCCAATTCTTACCGCACATTCTTCTACATCTGTCCAGGGCATACTGTCCTTACTGTGTGGTTTTCAGAATGTGAGTATTCCATGTAAGCCCATGATCAAAATACACCACGTGGTATTTTGTTTCTTTGGCAAATGAAATCTCTGTTCCTTCCAGCACCGGTGGTTTTAGGCCTTGTACTGCTGTTTTTTTTTGACGAAGTTGACGATTTGTGATTTCTAAGTATAACTCTCAGTCTCTCATGTTTACACCAGTCGCCAACTATATTAAGGGCTACTTGCATTCTCTCAGACACCACCTGAGCAAACCTGTCCCCTGACAACGATTGTTATATCGTCAGCATATCATAAACAATAATAGCCTTTTGTGGACAGATTTTTGAGGAGATCATCTACCAAGATTGGTCAAAGTAGAGGGGACAGAACTCTTCCTCGTGGACAGCCTCTACCTACATTTGCTTTGATGGTTGCTTTACCCAGAGTGGAAATAACTGTCCTATTATCCAGGGATGCCCTTATCCATCTGCATATTACAGCAGGTGCGCCTCGTCTACTCATAGCTCCTATGAAAGAGCTGGTAGTAACATTATTAAATGCCCCTTCTATATCTAAAAAAACGCCTATTGCTAGCTCTTTGTTTAAAACGCCATTAACTTTGAGATAAGCCTATTTAAATCATCCGATTATATATGTATTGTATTATTTAATATATATTAGTTTCTCTTGACATTGTAAAGATTGTCGATGCAAAACTGTCAACTGTCAAGTTAAAATGATTTAAGTAGGCTTAAGTAGTAAGTTATTTTGGGTGTTAGACGCTATATTGGAGCTAAACGTGGTTTTGGTTTTCTTGATTATTTTATGACTTAGTGCTTGGTTTTGTTATATTAGCTCTCCTTGATTATTTCCTGTATGTGGGTACTGGGTGCCACCACTAAGTGGTGAAAGTTGGAAAATTGAGTATGATAGGTTTTGAGAGGCTAAATATGCTAACAGCAATCAGCATTATACACTCGCCTGAACACCCTGAACACATGAACACAATAAACACATTTTCTACCCTCATGAATGTTTAATGCGTTAATATATTATAATATAGCCACAGTATTTTAGGTTAAATATTAAATTATTTTTGCAAATAATTTAAAAAATAATAGGTGCTAATATTTAAACAACAATAAGGTATTCTTATCAGGACTTAGAAATTATTTTTAAACAAATTCATGAGAAGTGAAAAATTAATAAGTAGTTTGTAATGCCATTTTTATGAATCAAAGGGCACTTGAAAAAAAGCAAATTGTATTATTAATCCTAGTGAGAGAATGATATCTAGAGATTAACACAAGACTAGTCGCTTGCAACATTGAAAACAGTTCTCAACCACATTAAACATGAAGAGTTGATCGAAGTGCTAAAATATGTAGAACTGAATGGATAATAATTCTGGTTTGTCTGGGATGAATGTTCTCTCATCTCGATTTAATGTACATGTGAAACATATCATCGAAAGATCTCTATCGAAACGTCCAGAGGATACCAGTCAAGTAAAATCATTAATAATTGTTACGCGGACGACGCTGTGGATATATTATTAAAACACAATCTCAAACTATGCTAATAAAAGGTTAATACTATTAATGCAGACGGCATGTAGGAAATAGCTTTTCATAAATTTTTCATACTAGTTGTATGTATTATTTTAAAAACTAGTCTTACCCTTTCTTTTTTTTTTGCAAAACGCCCATGAATTCGCATTTAATACGGATTCGTGAGTAGACGTAAACGACTACATTAATTACAGAAATGTCTGACACTACGTACAAAAATAAGGATATTCACAAGATTAACGTTACAGCTTAATTACCCTTATACAAATAATTATTTTAGTAGGTAGGCAACTACTACGAACGGTAAGATAAGGATAGAATTATGTATCATAAGCTTCAGGTCTTGTCGACAGAATAATTACAATGCAAAATGAATTAGAGGATCTAACAGTAGATGGGATATATTTTTTATTATTTGAAGTAAATAGTTACTTTTTATAATCAAAAAAGAAAGTTAATATCCTTAATCGACTGTATATCATTAAACACAAAAACATTATTTAGCAATTCTCTATAAAAAGGTATATTTATTTATAAGAACCCATTCGAATTACACGACACAACGTTTTTGGAATGACTATTCCATCATCTGTGCTACTACTAAGCAAACATGTGTAACGCCACTTAACATATGGAAGAAACACTTTAAATGTTATCAAATTGGTTTTGTACAAGATTCTTGCTAATAACTTAATTATATGTTAAAGTTTTAAACAGATTTCCTTTGTGGCAATGTAAGGCACCCAAATTAGGGTTAATGACCCTGGGCGTAGTCTCTATATCGACCTTAGGTAGCAACTATTGTAATACAAAACTAATTTGATAACATTTAAAGGGCTTTAACCTTTATATTTAGTGGCTTTGCATATGTATACTTAGTAGTAGCATCGTTTTAGTGTCGGCAATCCCCAAATTGGTGGTTCTAAGTTACCATACAGAATATCTGTTGAAAACTTTAACATTACACCAACTGATAATCAAACATGTAATACATAACAAATTTTGTACATTTTAAGGGGTTTTTGCCCACAAATTTAGAGGCTTAACTTGTAAACCTGATAAATGCACCGACGATGGACTTCCTAAACGTCCTAAAACGTTCTGTTCTGATGTTTCCCGAAAAAGTCCTGCAGCGATTTTGAGTGTAGCAGTCCTAAAACGAAAAAAAGAAAGCCTAATAACCACTCTACTTCTGTTTCTATGCCTAACATTTTATATAAAGTTCAATGTGACATTTCTTCTCTGGAAACCGACAATCAATAAGACCATAAACCTTCCACTGCTGGCGCATATAATCTGGACATTGCTGCTGGCGCGCGGAGTATTTGTCCGCATATATTTTTATGATACCTTTTGGTTTAAATTTATTCTACTACCTTTGGAAATACTTTAAGTAGATGTTATTCAACTATTTAAAAATGAGAAAATACAGCTTTTAAGTCCTTATATATGTTTTAAATCTATTCAAAAAAATTATCCTCAAAATAATCTGGGAAAATATAGACAGTGTGTTCACTACACATAAATTTTCCTCACTGGTAGATCTGTTTTATATTCTGTCGAAAAAGTCACATCTGCCTTTACTTCTTCTTTACGTGCCACCTCCGCGACGGAGGTTGGCAATCATCATGGCTATTCTGATCTTAGATGCTGCTGTTCTGAATAGTTCAATTGATGTGCATCCGTACCATTCCCTCAAGCTACGCAACCATGAGATTCTTCTTCTTCCTACACTTCTCTTGCCCTGGATTTTCCCTTGTATAATCAATTGAAGTAGGTTGTATCTCTCATTACGCATAACATGCCCCAGGTATTGCGGCTTTCGTGTCTTGATGGTTTCCAATACTTCCATTCTTTTGTTGATTCTTCTCATGACTTCGTTGTTTGTTACATGCTCGGTCCATGATATCTTCAGGATTCTTCTATACACCCATATTTTAAATGCTTCCAATTTTTTAGCAGTTAACGCGTTGTGTTTATGCTTCTATCCCATAAAGCAGAGTCGAGAAAATATAATACCTTGCCAGCCTAACTCCTAAGTCCAATTTTAGTTCTCTTGCACACAGTACTTTTCTCATTTTATTGAAGTTTGTACGTGATTTCTCTATTTGAACTTTGATTTCTTTGGAGTAATCGTTTGTGTGATTAATTATTGTGCCAAGATAGTGGTTGTTTTTAACTTGTTCTAAAGCACTACCGTTAATTGTCAGGTTTTCACCATTATTTCGGGTTTTTAATATTCTCATAAATTTTGGTTTTCTTGGTGTTTATTGATAGTCCCATATTCTTCTGCATACTCAACTATCTTGTTCATTAGCTTTTGGAGGTCTTGGAGGTTGTCTGTTATTATGATAGTATCGTCCGCATATCTAATGTTGTTAATTGATGTTCCATTGACCTTAATTCCTGCTGTTTCTCCCTCAAGAGCTCTTTTCATAATTTCTTTAGAGTATGTATTGAATAGTAGTGGTGACAATACACACCCCTGTCGCACTCCTCTTTTAACTTCGAACTCTTCTGATGTGTGTTCATTATTGCGTACGTGTGCCTGTTGTTTATAATAGATTTGTTATAATTCAAAGGTCATTGTGTTGTAAATGTTTTGCTTTGAGGATGTCCATTAGCTCTTTGTGGCGGATTTTGTGGAAAGCTTTGTTGTATTCTATGAAACAGACGTACATATCTTGGTTCACATCCAAGCATCTCTGGATTAGTACGTTGAATGCAAATAGAGCTTCACGGGTACCTACGCCATTACGGAATCCAAATTGAGTTTCTTCAATATCCATATCAAGTGTTTTGTAAATGCGTTTATGAATGATCTTTAAAAACAATTTAAGTGTGTGAGACATCAGGCTTATGGTACGGTGATCGGTGCATTCTCTAGCATTTTTCTTTTTTGGGAGACAAATGAATGTTGAGGTTAACCATTCCTTGGGTATGTCACCCGATTGATAAATTTTATTAAAAAGCTTTAAGAAGACATCAATGTATTCATTTTCTATTATTTTAAGGATATCAATAGGCAGTTGATCTGGCCCCGGGCTTTTTCCGTTTCTGGTGTTCTTTAGTGCATACAGTATTTCTTCCTTTGTAATTTCTACACTTGTTTCTCTATCCTCAAAGGACAAGTTTTGTGGGTTTCCTTTTTCGTCGTCGAAGAGCTCTTCCATGCTTTCCATTGCCTTTACTACCTTCTGAAATATGTCGAGAGTGATTTTTAACATCTACCATAGTGATCTCTGTTTTTCTCGCTGACATAATACGTGGTATATTGACTTGACAACCACGAATATTAAGTTGCGGTTGAAACAGAGCGAATGCTAAATTGTGCAAAAACTATCTTTGTGGTAAAAGGATCCCGTACAAGAGAAAAGGACCATGTACTTAATACCGGCTACATTTAGCAAGAAATAAAAATTACCATTGGGCATCGTCGAGTATTCCTAGCACAGTCATAGGCAGCACATAACTTGTCTACTGTGTCAACTCCTCCCCTTGTAGGATTGCAGTCAAGAATCATTTTGTGTCTTATGGAATCTTCATCAGTTGTATCGTCATGATTTAAACTAGACAGGAGGAGTACGTTTTTATTTGTTTTTGGTATATAGGACACCAAAGTAATATTATAATAAAAAGCACACATGCTGGATACAATAGGTCTGCTTATAGGTTTAGAAGATTCATGTGGTAATTCCTACTTATTCTTGCAACACGTCCCCAGAAATGTAAGTTTGTAATCACGAAGCAAGGTTTGGATTATTGGAATATTGCTTACAACAAAAGGACCTGGTGGTTGTTGTCCCAAATACGGCTTCAAATTGCAGGTATAAAAAGGTATTGGAATCTTCTGGTGCACAAATTTTTACACCATATTTATTTGGTTTATCAGGTGTATACTGTTAAAAAGTATAAAAATTTATTACAAATTTAGAAAAGCTTTATTTAGCTTTCGATTTAGCTTCATGAGACGATAATTTTAACATTTTAGAGACCTGTGAATTCCTGCCACTCTGAGATAGCGCGTTCTTAGCATAATTTTCTTCTTATCAGACCTCTCCGTATCACTATTAGCCATAATCGTTTATTAATAATCACACAAACAAAAAATAAACTACACTTTTGCGGTTATAATTATACTGGCACGTTTCTTTAAAATGAAAATTGCATCAGTAGGTTTGTTTAAATAACATCGCTGGATTTTTTCCTTAGACGTTTGAACTAAGCTGGTTTTTATTTTGTACCCCATATTTTACACATTGTTTTACGTCATACTACTGTAGTTTTTTCTCAGTTTTAATACTTTAAGATAAAGGTCGTCCTTCTCGAAGAATGTAATGGCCTCTTGACCGAGATTTTCAATAAAAAGTGACATATCTGCTTTTTGCCTTTTACCCTTCAAATAAATTAATTTATATTTAAATGGAAATAAGCCACAATTAAAGGTTAAAATACGTTTATTGACGTTTCAATTTCCACTTCGGAAATCGTTCTCAAAATTTCCGAAGTGGAAATTGAAACGTCAATAAACGTATTTTAACCTTTAATGTGGCTTATTCCCATTTAAATATAAATTAATTTAAAATGCCACAAGAAAATAGCTTCAGAACAATACCCTTTAAATAGTATCGTCTTCTCCAAATATCATTTTGTAAATACCACCATGTAATAATATATTTTTGTTATAGATTTAGTGTTCACGACAAATATGTCCAATATATTTTTACATAATAGCGTTTTAAACTACTATCATTATTTTCAAATTCTAGACTTATTTGTAAAAACATATCAAGTGACCAGTTTAGAATTAAATTCAATATAGTCACCAACGTTTTAATTCTAAATATCTGTACCAGTGTACTATAAATATTTAAATAACAAAGTGTGTTTCAATCGTGGTTTTTTTAACCTTCGTATTCTATATTGAGACTTATTTGAAACTGTTCGTTAGGCACTATTCTACTTGTCTAATATACGACCACCCGCCGCCTCACTGAGTTGAGGGTCAGGAACGGGATCGTTTGTAATAACACTCTCGAGTACGTCTACTGATCTAATTCGTTATGTAAATACTGCTAATGTAATTACAGAACATCATGTACATATGCACATCTCTATTTACATCTGCATTTACGACGGTCCGCTCCTGCTGAGATTATCATAAAGAATAAATTATGCAAAATTTGTCGAGTACGATATTTCTACCAGTTACTTAGTGTGTGCAAAGATAATATATTTTTTAAAATATAATTTAGTTATACACAATCCACTACAGTAACGCTTTATTTTCAGTTCGAGTTTATTTCATGCGTTACAGGTCATCTGTGATGTCTTCTCCTCCATTTACTGATCCAGAGTTTCCTTAGACATCACACAACCACCTAATACACCTTTCAATGCAAGTATAACCTTTAAAAGAGAAAGCGGATTTCCCTACACTACTTTGCTATTTTAAAGGCTTATCTGTACGTTTAACATATTAATATTCTGTGTCTGACTGATCTAAAGAAAGCGTTTGACAGAGTAAGACTCAGAGATGTAATCCATGTTCTGTATAATAGAGAAGTTCCACTAAATATTTAAAAAAACTATGGAAAACATGTACCAAAAGAACAAAATTAAAGTCAGAATAGATGGACAAATTAGAGAACCTATAGAAATAGGCAGCAGAATAAGACAAGGGGACTTACTGAGCCCCATGCTCTTTAATTTAATTATAGATAAAATCATCAAAAGCGTTAACAAAGGAAGAGGATACAGAATGAGAAACAAAGAAATAAAAATAACTCTGAGATAGCGCGACGAAATATTGATTGTCCAAGATAAACATAGTCTGCAAAGACTTGTCCACGGATTTTACATAAGAGCATAAGAATTTAATATGACAATCTCATCTCAGAAATCTAAATCAATAGGCGTTTGACAAGGTCAAACATGATAAACTCATGGAAATGCTCAGGAAGATGCATATTGATGGCAAGGATCTGCGCATAATAACCAGTCTCTATTGGAACCAAAGTACTAAGATAAAGATGGGCTACTTACACAGTGGGAAGATATATATTAAAAAGGGTGCACAACAAATCTTCAGAGAAGCACTGGGAGAAGTTTCGGAGGGTATCAAAGTAAACAGAGAGGTAATCAATAATATTAGATATGCTGACGACACAGTTATTATCGCAAATGACTGCAACGAGCTTCAAAGACTCATGCAAAGCATACACACAGCAAGTCAAGAATATGGTTTAGAACTCAATACAACCAAAACTAAATGCATGCTCATCAGCAGAACACAACAACCTCAGATGCAATTGACATTAAACAACCGAAAAATAGAACAAGTGGAGACATACACATACCTTGGAACCACAGTCAACACAAAATGGGACCAGTCAACAGAAATAAGATCACGAATTGAAAAAGCGCGAAACGCGTTTAACAATATGGAAAAGTGGTTCATAAGCAAAATCTCAATGGAACTAAAATTAAGACTGGTCAAGTGTTATGTCTTCCCGGTCTTGTTCTATGAAGCAGAGGCATGGACCACAATGAAAGCCACCCTGAAGAAACTAGAATCCTTTGAGCTGTGGATATATCGCCGTATTCTTCGGATATCCTGGACAGACCACATCACTAACGTGGAAGTAATGCAGAGAATAGGCAAAAGCAAAGAAATAATCTTCACCGTAAAGAAACGGAAGCTTAAGTACTTCGGACATGTCATGAGGCATACTAAGTACCGGCTGCTACAGTTAATAGTCCAAGGAAGAATCGACAGTAGGAGGGGACCGAAAAGAAGACGACACTCATGGATGCATAACCTGCGACAATGGTTCGGACTTACATCGACCGAACTGTTCAGAGGTGCCGTAAACAAAGTCAAAATAGCCTTGTTAATAGCCAACGTCCGAAACGGATAGGGCAAAGGAAGAAGTAGTCAGCAAAGAACCAACCAGATGTAAAATATAAACCGCTGCGTTAGTATTGAACAAGTAATGGAAATAAAATACCTGGGAAATACACTGTCCAGCTATCTAGACCTGGATAAAGAAGTGAGAGATCAAGTACAAAAAGCAAATAGTCTGGCAGGATGCGTTAATAACACTCTATGGCGAAACAGACATATTCACACTGAGATAAAGTCAAGGATTCATAAAGCCAGTGTAAGACCAATAATGACATATGCGTTAGAAACAATACCCGACACAGTTACAACGCAGTGGCTACTGGAAACGGCAGAGATGAGAGTACTGAGAAAAATAACAGGAAATACACTAAGAGATTGAAAGAGAAGTGATGACATTAGAAGAAAATGTTACGTGATGTACAGTGTATAAATGAATAGACATAAAATAAAAAAAAGAATGAAATAACCACATACGCAGAATGGAACAGACCCGCGTCGTCAAAATAGAAAGAGATTAGTGACAAATCGGCAGAAGTATCGAACGACCGAGCAAAAGATGGAGTGACAACCTTTCATAGAGGTATTAATCCGTCGATGAACAAGCAGAATTGCTTATAAAGAAAAAGAAGAAGAATAAGAAGACATATTTATATAAGAGCACTACAGGTCTTAGAGGCACTCGGCTTTAATAGCCTAGACTAGTTTATTTCACTTTTTACGTTATTTCCCTTGTTTTCTCCAGCTCCTTGTTTTTATTTTATCTATGTCAGTACGCATCAGACCGCTTCCTTTGTAGTCTCCCTCTTCTTTTCTTTCTTTTTCTCTTGCTTTCAGAATTTGTAGGACGTTTCTTTCGTTTTTTTGTTCGTTAAACATGTCCCTGTGTGCTCTGATTTTCTGTCTTATTTTCGATCTATTATATATCTATATTTGCTCCTCGTTTGTTTTTCTTTACCTTTTTTTGTTAGCCTTTTTTATACCAACAAAAGCTTTTCTCAAGATTTTTCTCTCCCAAATCTCTAACTTTTTTCCTTTCTTCTAATTTATGGTTTGAGTTTTACATGTATACAATACAGTTGGTATCACTTTTGTTTCATCAGGTTGAATTTTGGCTGTCCTGGGCACGTTTTTTGTTTTCAACATTGCTTTTAACGATTCTACTAGTTTGCTACCTTTCAAAAACCGTTTATATAGTTCACTCTTCTTGCCTGCTCTATTTGTAACAGTTACTTTAAGGTAGTCTAATTCTGTTACATTCCCAAAGGGCAAAGTCGGATGTAAATGTCAAAATTACTCCAGCAAAAACCTCCAAATTTTGGGGTAATATTTGGCATCACAAATAATGAAGATTCACCAAATTTTATCACAAATTACTGACATACAACGTCAAAATTACATATAATAGTTCTAACAGAGTCACTTATTTATAATTTCTTTCTGGAGACATTCCTTTTCATTAAAAACGAAGTAGTTTACATAAAGTATATATTTAGATAAAAATATCTTAAGGAAATATTAAAATTTCGTCAAAAGTCTTGATCTAGCCAAACCATCATCAGTAAATCTTGAATAAAGTAAAGATGGAGTTTCATAATTCTTCTCATTGCACTGTCTCACTTCAATGGTTGGCGATTCAATTGGGAATAGTTAAACAAATGATGACTTTGAAGATTTTAAATGATCTTTTGCTGAGCCATTGGCATAGATCAAAGGATTAAAGATGTAGCTGTAGAAGCCATATAGAAGTATTGGAAATACATAGAAAGGTGCATAAGGAATTTCAGTTTTAGGTATAGACTACGTCTATCTCTTTTTATTTTAAAAAAATTCTTTTTAGAGAAGAGCTTTTTTTGTCGAATCACAACTGACGTCCAACAACACACCCAGGTATCTTACTTTGTCACTTGTTCGACGATAGTGTTGTGTATTTAAAGGACAGCTTGAGTTTTCATTGTTGAGAAAATCGTTAATTTTATCTTATTGATGTTTATATACTTAAAAATCGCTGCAGTCTATTATTATTTAGCAGCTGCTAGACTCCAGGCATTACCCAGTACAATGCAGGAATATACTATTTTTTTTACTGAGGCACATAGTGACATTAATTGAGCGCTGTGAAGATGATTTCAGGATACCTGACGTCATGGCCATCTATTAAGACTTTGATGAGTATTCTGACGCGGAAGATATTTTAGAGATTTCTTTAACACTTTCTCCCCAACTTACTCTGAGATAGCGCGTGCGCG
>NW_027314224.1:0-16766 GCF_040954645.1 Diabrotica undecimpunctata | reverse complement strand
ACGCGCTATCTCAGAGTCATTGGGTTTTTTAGGGATTTTTATAAAAGTTGATCTTAGGCACTGTTATGGTATTTTTCCACTTTGGTATAAATTGTTGAAGATCAAGGTCTTTTTACTTCGTCTTTATCCATAATTTTCAAAAATTCTGAGTAGAACTCGTCTGGTCCTGCGGTTTTTCCCTTCTTAATGTTGTTTATAGTAGCTTCTACTTCCGCTTCGAGAATAGGTGGTCCGGTATCGTCATTTTTATTTTGTGTGATGGTGACATTCCTGTCGTATTCAAATGTTGTTCTCACAGAGTTCATCCATGTTGTTTTTGTTTCTTCAATATTAACTATTGGATTTCCTTGAGCGTTAGTTACGCGCGCGAAATAAATGTTCAATAAAATTTGTATCAGCTCGACGGTAAAAATTTGATATCTCTTGATTCAAGTGTTCTGTCGACAAAAATCAAGATGCGTTTTAAAGGTAATGAGTTCAGCTTTCGTATGCAATTTTTGTATTTTGCCGTAAGTGAACTTAGGTTTTATAAATCTATCATATATATATTTTTTTATTAACTGACTACTATAAAGTTTAGATTAATAAAACCTAACCTTTAAAACCTATAGCATGATAGGCATATAGGTTTTGACAAAAAATGTGATACATTAATGTATACACTTTTTAAACGGCATCCAAGAAGACTTTATACATGGAAAGCACCCGGTGATATACCCCAGGGAAAATCATAAAAAACCAAATTGATTTTATCAACATAAACAAAAGGTTTAGAAATTCTATCACCTCAACAAAAACATATCCAGGCGCAGATGTCTTCTCAGATCATAGTCTATTGGTTGCAAACATCAACATACGACTCAAAATAGTTTATAAGAAAATTAGGCCCAAGATAGATATAAGACTACTAAAAGAAAATGACACCCAGAAAAAAGTAAAAAAACAGAAATTATATAAGAATTTTGCGAAAATAGTTGAAGACACTACTAGAGACATAGAAGAACAGTGGAACGAAATGAAGACATCTATTACCACAATTTCACATGAATATCTAAAATCAAAAAGAGAAAAGAAGCAAGAATGGATGACAGATAAATTATTGCAGGTGATGGAAGAGCAAAGAAAATTAAAAGTTAGAAATGACAACGAATACAAAAAGCTGCATAAGACTATACTAAAGGAGATAAAAGGAGCAAAAGAAGCATGGATGACGGAGAAATGGATGGAAGTTGAAACACTACAACGCAAACATGACGATTACCATATGTACAAAAAAATTAAAGAGATACAGAATACCAGGAGACAACGCAATACAGGCATAGTTGTAGAGATTGAAGGCCAAATTTTGACTACCATTGAAGATCAATTACGAAGATGAAAAGAATATAGCAAGAATTATTCTAAGATGCAGCTCGAAGTCCGACTGAAATAAACAATACCTACGGCCCAGAACTAACAAACGAAGAAGTAACTATGGGCATTAAGCGGATTAAAGATGGGAAATTACCAGGACCTGATGAGGTTCATGGTAAAATTTTAAAGCTATTAGAGGCACACTAAATCACAGCTCTTACGAAGCTATTAGACAACATCTACGAGACTGGTTACTTACCAAAAGACTTCCTAAAAAAGCCAACGCTAGAAAATGTGAGAAACATAGATTAATTAGTTTGATGAGCCATGTACTTAAAGTACCCCTTACTATCATTCACTCGCGCATATACACCAAATTAGAAGAACACCTGAGTGAAGTTCAATTTGGATTCAGAGCAGGACTCTGAACGAGGGAAGCACTTTTTAGTTTGCAAGTTCTAATACAGAGAGCCAGGGATGTCAACTGCGATGTGTATGCATGTTTCATTGATTTCGAGAAGGCATTTGATAAAGTCCCACATGGGAAACTAATCGATATCCTAAAAACATCAGGACTCATGGTAAGGATATAAGACTGCTGTCAAACTTATATCTCCAACTAAAAGCAACAGTACGAATAGAAAATGAACTGTCCGAGATATTCACAGTCGAAAAAGAAGTTAGACAGGCTTGCATATTGTCACTGGGATTATTTAACATATACTCTGAAAACATCTTTAGAGAGGCCTTGGGCGAATCAGAAGATAAGATTGCTGTAAATGGCCAACTTATAAACAACATTAGATATGCAGACGATACAGTGTTGCTGGCAGATAGTGCGCAGGGGCTCCACAGGATAATGGATAAGATTGTAAAAACATGTAACAAATACGGCCTAAAACTAAATTGCAAGAAGACAAAAATAATGATCATTAGTAAGAACACCGGCATAAACGCCCAAATTACAATTGACGATACAATGTTAGAAAGAGTGGAAAAAATATGCTATTTGGGCTGCAATATTAAGGATTCTTAAGGACAGCCTTAGGAAGATTCTCTGCAACTTATCTTTAAATATCAATATACGCATAGGAATTCTTAGATGTTACGTCTTTAGATGTTACGTCATCCTCTATGGAGTAAAAGGCTGGAGCCTTACAAAAGATGCCGTAACACGATTGGAGGCATTTGAAATGTGGTGCTACTGACGTATATTGAGGGTCTCATATATACACCACTAGAGGCTAAGAAAAGACAAAGAAATTATTAACACCATAAAAAATAGAAAATTGGCTTACTTCGGAAACATCATGCGTAATGATAAATACCGACTTTTACAGTTGATTCTACAGGGCAAGATTGAGGGTAAGAGAGGCCCTGGACGTAGACGTATATTCAATTGGCTAGCCGATCTTAGGAAATGGACTGGTCTAACGTCAACTGATCTATTTCGAGCTGCTGTGAATAGAATAAGATGGGTCAATGTGGTCGCGAATATCTCTAGAAGATAGGCACATTTAGAAGAATATATTTTTGACAGAGGGGTAGTTTTTAAGGGTTGAACTACTTTGCAATTAGCCACAATTATTATATCTAAGCATATTTACATTTTAGATGATATAAAAGCACTACAAAAACGTTTGAACCTGTTAATCGATTTTTTACAATTATTTTTATTAAAACGGATGGGTTTTAATATTTTTCAAGTGTCGAGAATGTACACAATATCCATTCTTATAATTAAAAATATTTCAATTGCATAATTTAAATGATTTCTCATAGTATATATACCTAGTCGTTTGCTTTCTAACAAAATCTTTTTTATACTTAAATCTAAACTATTTTAAATATCTCTGATATATGACTAAAAGGGTTTTGGTTTAGTACATATTTACATATATTTTGCTAACACATGATATTTTGTGAATTGTTTGCTTTTTGCTGGTTTTGGAGTTTGGTGGGAATACATTTTTATTTATACGGTGCATTACAGATAAAATGAATCACCTTGATTAGATAATTTGATAATAAAAGTGTAAAAATATAGCCTTGGTTTTCAGAAGGCTCATGTATGTGTAAACATAACTCCTCTATCTTCTGGCTCTTCCTCAAACCATTCCTTATTTCGAAAAGTTCCAAATTTCCAATAATAGTGGATTTTCTCCTTATTTGAACAATCCTTCAACTGCATAAAATGCTATTACATTTTGACACTAAAACGAATAAGCAATATTAGAAAAAATTAAAATAAATACACAAAAAACAAATAAATAAAAACTGAAATAAAAAAATAAGTAGAAGGTAAAATTAAACAGAAAAATCAATTTTAATAAATGTCTAAACTTAGCACCATAACATGCACGCTGAAGAATACATTATGAAGGGGAATATTAGGGGTTATTTGCCTATAATTGCTATTGTCTGTGTACAAATAATCTAAACTATTTGGGGGATTTTGGTTTGGGGATGTTGTCTATTCTCTTGGATGGGGTTGTTAGTGATTGGCATAACATTATTTAAATTTAAATATTACTAAAAAAAGAATAGTTTTATATTAGGATTGATTAGTTAATATTGCCCTAGCACTAAACCTTTCAAGAATGTGCCAATATTTTCATTTGAACCTCAAATTTTTATGATGGACTTATCCACATAGAATAAAATGTGGTTAATCGGAAACTTGGATTTTAGTTAAGGCCAGGTTTCTCCAAACAATTTTCGAAAAAATCCGATTTTTTTTCAAGAATTGCTAGAAACTACTCTTAGAAATAATATAGAATTAGTCCCAAAGGTCCGCGCGACCTCGAAATAGGTGCAGAAGACGGAAGAGCGATGCGCGCCAAGCGGATAATCCGGCCGCTTAAGCGCCCCGGGTGACGTCAGATGTTTACTTTAATCGGCTTTCCTCGAAACCACGTTTTTGTGGTGTCACTCGTATTTCGAAACTGTTGCACTTATCAACATGAACCAAACGGCATTTTACTCCTTAAGGTGCGTATACAAATGCGCGCCGCTCGGCGCGTGCGTTGCGCATTTGTAGCATGCTCGTTAAGGCCCGTTTTCACACTACGTCTTATTGTACGTTTTGTGGGTCATATAAAACGTACGACAAAATGTACGTTTTGTCCAGTGTATACACTACGTTTTTTCTTCCGTTTTCTACCTCATTTCTAATTCAGAGTCTTGAGTTGTGTGAAGTTTGTTTAGTGTTTTTTTTTATTATGGAGGAAACACGGCTGCTTTCTTTTATTTTTTTAACTATAAAGATACTACGACTGAGGAAAAAGCGGATGAAGAGGGAAAAGACAAGATGGTCAAGAGAGTGGGCTTCTAAAAAGAAGCCAGTATTCCCACGTCTCGTTACTAAAAGAGGCGAACCAGATGACTGTCGCAATTATTTACGAATGGACACCTCAGCCTATTGTCAATTGCTAGAGTTGGTAACACCATACATATTGAAATAAGACACCTCATGAGAGAAGCCATTACACCCCATGAAAGACTCACAGCAACTCTCAGATATCTTACAACAGGACGCAGCGTCAAGGACTTGGAGTTCACAATCATAATATCCAAACCAGCGTTAAGCCAAATAATTCCTGAAACCTGTAATGCAATCTACTTGGTTTTAAAACATAACTACTTAAAAACTTTTATACAATTCAATAAATTCCCCGAGAAAATCGTGGGTGCATTGCCGCAAATCTGACATTATTAGGCTTTTTTGGGAAAAATGAAATGAACTGCAGTGGAACTAGTCGTCAAATAAGTCAAGATCGGACGACTTGTCTGAACATATGTATTTTCACGTAACGTTTTATCCTATCAGTTCTCGCAAAACTATGCTTCTCCCATCATTTCTACGATCTGACCTTGGATTTCATTTCGATTCGACAAGACGTACGTTTTGCTGTTTACATGCCACGTTTTATTGTATAGGATTTGTCCTATCCAACAAAACGTACAATAAGACGTAGCGTGAAAACCGGCCTTAAGATTAGTACGTGTTTTTAAGTCGCTCACAAACGGCGCACCACGATCCACCTTCTGTAGATTTTTCAAAGAACGCTTTTATTGTTCGCATTAAGTATTTGGACGGGATCGCGAAAGGTTTGTTGGTTTTAGCGCTACCGAGTATAAATAAATATTTGGTGATAATGGAGTGACGGGAGAAAATACTATAAAACCATTTTAAAAAACCACTTAAAGCCGATACCTGGAGGGAAATAGAAGCTGAAATAAATATACTTGGGACTAATGTAAAAAAGGTGATTTCCTTGTTGTACAAACTTGTCATTTTCAAGAAAATTCCACTTATCACAGAAATTGCTTAAGTTTGACCGCGCGACAGAGACATGATCGTCTACAATTACTAAATGTTTGTAATTTTTCTTTGGATCGTGGAAGGTTCGTAAAAATAAAAAAATTCAACGAACATTGAACGCGCGTGCATATACAGCGCAACGTGCGCGGCACGCCTATATATACGCACGTCTTTCTATGGTCGGTACTACAACCAAAAATATTCATTGTTATTTAAAAAGTTATAAACAATTAAAAGTGCAAAAAAAGTTGACAAATTCAAAAGTTCGCTATTTTGTTTTTTTTTTCGATGAAAATATTTCATTGTAGTATCATCCATTTTGTGTTTTGCTTTTGGATGATTTGTTTCTAAGAAATGATGAGATTTTGGACGAGTTTGAGCAGCCATTTTAAATGACGCTATTTTGAAAAAAAAAATTCAATTAGTTTAATGTATGCACTTTTACCTGTAAAAAGTTTGATTTTAAAATATATTAACGATTTCCAACGATCGAATTTTTTGGGTCGCAGGAACGATAAACTTCTCCGTTCATTTGACTGATATTTCAACCACAGTTCGAAGTCTCTAGCTGACGTTTCGTCAATTGCGTCAATTCTAAAAATAAATACATTACTTTCAATGAGTCTGTTGTATTTCTGTTCACTAGTCATCTAGTTCAAGTGAGCCCCCTTACAGTGGGAAACCAAACGAGCCAAAATTTTCGTTTTCTGCAATTGGTTTTTCATAATACTGAAGACAAATAGAGTTCTATCGGAGTAAACACTCCGATAGAACTGGATCTTCGTTAAGAAACCCTGAAACTAGAAATTAATCCAGCGATGCTTTCGCAGCTTTACGGAGGCAGCTAGTTCAATGAAATGTTGTACGACGGTCAAATGTCTACCACAGAACTCATCTTAACTTTAATGAAGACATTTGATCTTTAGATCTTTTGATCTTTAGAACTGCGTTCTAACTCTTGAAGTGTTTGATTGCAACTAAGGCTATTTGAATTAATATATATTAATATTCAAATTATATCCACTGAGCAGATTAATAATTTGTGTATTATTTCTGAAATATTCCTCATAACTGAAAGATCATTTAAATAAGGGGTTAGTAGACCAGTGGTTCTCAAAACAAATTCTGCGTAACCTCAGAGTTCCTTAGAAGGGTTATAGGACTCTGAGATAGCGCGTTGGAAGAAATTGAAAACCCAAACTTAGCTTATTGTGATCTTATTATCTTTCTCTCTTGAGAACATCAGACTTGATGTTCTCAAGAACGTTAAGACTTAGCAGCTGCCTTCACAGATATGAAAAAACCGAGAACGCAAACATAATAACAGCAATAAGCTTTTAGCTGAAGCGGAAATAAGCAGGAATCAGTTTTAAAATCATAACAGACTTTCTAACTGGACATGCGATAATTAAGACATGCTTTTATGCAGACACCTGCATACAATGGGGCTATTTCATGGAGACTTGATCTGTAGACTCTGTAACAGAGAACCTCAATCAATCAATCGTATTTTGCATGACAGCATGGCATTAGATCGCAGGTGGCCAACACATTATGTAGACTGCCAATAACTCCAAACATAGATGGTACTCATTAAGTAGACCTGTACAAGCTGGTACAAGGTTCCAGAATACTGAAACAGACTGCTTCCTACAAAAAAAATCTTTAAAAATCTCTCGAGCTGGAAAACCATTTATATTGTGGAAACTATTAAACTATGTATAACACATATCGTAACACTCTTCAAATCTTATTAACATTATTGTATGGAGTTGAGAGCTGGACGCTAACAAAATCACTATTAAATGAACTTTAAGATTTCGAAATATGGGTGTATCGAAATCTGCTACGCATAACCTGAGTTGAGAGAGCTGAGTTGACAAGCTTGGCAGAGTTGAAAAATAAAGGGGCACTACAACGTTTAAAAAAATAACCCGAAGTAGTGAAAATCGGAGTATATTTTCCATTGTATACGACACCTTGGACGATACGGAGTTCCCCCATCTTATTATTCATGGCAAAATATGTGGAAAGAGGAGTCCTGGTCGACGAAGAACATCATGGCTTTGTAACCTACGTGAGTGGTTTACTCAGTCTTCGTCGTCCCTTTTCAGAGCTGCGGTAAATACAGTTATGATAGTCACCATAATAACCAACGATCAGTAATGGACATTGCACAAAGACAAGAGGATAACACACATGTATAACAACTTCGTATCTGGTCGGCTGCGCAAACCTGCACAGTATATTGAAGATGTCTGAAAGATAGTATCGCAAAGATATTTATTCGAAACGATAAATACTCTCTTGTACACGCCACCTATTGAACAAATCAATGAACACAGAGGAATTTGAAATTTTAAGAGGAGTGCGACAGGGGTGTATTTTGTCTCCTGTACTGTTCAACCTCTATGTAGAGAATGTTTTTGGAGAGGCATTCGAAGGTTCAACTTGATCAAGGTACGAAAATGGGATATCTGGGCCATATCCTGAGAGGAAAAAATCCGCAATCCCTCAACTAAGACTAAGCCAGACAACGTCTGGCTCTAAGATAATTCGCCAACGCATTATAGATACTGTAACAAAAAGACACGCCATTATGCAAAGGAGAGTTGAGGGAAGAAAATACTTGGAAAGAAAGAAGAAACCTTGGCTGAGGAATATCAGAGCTTGGACTAACTACTCTGAGATAGCGCGTTATTTCACGTTGCAAAAAGATATGGAAGCGTTTAAAGAAGTGATCGCAAACCTTTGTTAGAATACGGCAGAATAAGAAGATGGAGTACAACTTGATGAAACTACAATATAGCCGGACTCAAAATATTGCTTGTTTATGTGAAATATTTTCGAAGGATCAATAAAAAAAGGAGAAGTAAACTATTGCCAAACATTCATGCTGAGATGTTAAAATTAATGAATCCCGAACGTGTATATCGAGTATTTAACATAAAAATATGATAAGTACAAATAACATTTGAACGGCTTAAATCTTTACCCAAATCTTTACAGGCATTTTTACCAAAAACGGCGAACGCTTACAAATATGAAGACTACTGACTTTAAACCTAGTGAGTCATGACTTGAAAATATTCCTAAACATACTTCCTTCACAAATACTCGTATACAAAAAATGTGAAGAAGGCACCGTGAAACCCAATGTGGTTTTAAAAACACAATAGGCACGAAAGAAGCCATTAACTATATGCAATTGATCACTCAAAAACTATTATAACATACGGGAAGATGCTTTTATTGCATTTACAGACTACAAAGAGGTCTTTGATAGCATAAAATCAAACAATGATGAACACACTTAAGGAAATGACTGAATTCAAAGGATCTCCAGGTTATTCCAAAATATATAAATTAATCGGCAAAGGATCAACAACTCATTATCAACTCATTAAATGCAAATGTAGAGAAAGCGAGAAGTGTACACAAGGGCTGTATTTTGTTCCCTCTATTATTTATTGTCTATGTAGAAAACAGCGGTGAATTAATTGGTAATTTTGGTCCAGGGAAGAGAAATGAAAGGGGAGAAAGATTTAAACTGTTTGTAGAGGAAGAAGGATTTGCAGAGTTGAAGAATCTTCTTGATGCGCCTATCCGTTACGAATGTTGGCGATAATCATGTCAATCTTTTATCTTATCTGCAGCAGCACGGAAAAGCTGCACAGATGTTGTATTGGAACCAGATTCTAAGGTTCTTTAATCAAGATGTTCTTCTTCTTCCTGGACCCTCGTTTTCCAAATATTTTTCCTTGCAGGATGGCTTGAAGAGAGCATATCTGGATTCATTTCGCATAATATGTCCGAAGAATTGTAACTTTCGAGATTTGATGGTGGTCAGTACCTCCCGGTGTGCATTCACTCTTCTAAGGACCTCCCTCATTTGTGACTCGGTCAGTCCACGGGATCGTAAGTATTCTCCGATATAGCCACATCTCAAATGCTTCCATTTTTCTGCACATATCTTCGTTGAAGGTCACGATTCATACACCATAAAAAAGGGACAGACAAGACGTAGCATCGCAGCATTCTTACTTTGTATCAAGAGAGAGATTGTGACTCTTGAAGAAGGCCCCCATCCGATTGAAGGTGGATCTAGCTTTGTCGATGCGTGCTCTAATCTCCTGGTTGTTGGTCCATTCTTCGTTTATTATGGTGCCGAGGTAGTTGTAGTGCGTCACTCTTTCTACAGGGGATTGGTTGACGTAGAGTGGACCTCCGTTATCCTTTTCTTGCAAATTATCATAAGCTTTGTCTTCTTAACGTTTATATTAAGTTCATATTGTTGACTTTAATACGTGATTTTGTTCAGAAGGAACTTGTAGGTCTTCCAAGTTGTTTGCAAATACTATGGTGTCAATCTGCATACCTGATGTTATTTATATATAACTTTTTTCAGTTTCGTGCAAAGCTTCGATAAATATTCTTTCAGAGTACAGATTGAAGATTAGAGGAGACAAAATACAGCCTCCACGCATGATTTTCCACATACCTAGTCAGTGTGTTCACCTTCAACTCAGATTTTCTGTCTGATTCCAGTAAAGATTTCTAATATTTTCAGATCTTGGTTGTTAATTCCTGCTTCTTTTAGGATTTGCATGATTTTGGCATGCTGCATCGATCAAACTGCGTATACGTCGGCAGTTGACGTCTCTGCATCTCTGGAATAAGACTTGTACTGAGAACAAAGCCTATCTAATACCAACAGCATTTGTGAACCCGAACTGTTTGTTCGTATATGTTGTTAAATATATTTGCGATTATTGCTAGTTCTGCTTGTATATGATCAGGGTCCTGCCGCTTTGCCATCCTTTAACTGTGTTATTGCGGAATAAACTTCCTGCTGTAATATTCTTGGTCCATCATTTACCTCTTCTTCTAGCTCAAAGGTGTTTATCTATTTGGTCTTCAAATTGTTTTTCTAGATATTCTTTCCATGTTCTTATTTTACTCTGTTTGTCCAAGCTGGTGTTTCCGTCAGAATTAGTTATATTTCCCTTTTTGCCTTCGTCTTAGTCACCCTGTGAGTTCTTTAACTTTCCTATGTACATTGTGACTATCGTACTATGATTGTAGAGTCTCAATTTCTTCGCATCTTTTCCATGATTCTTTTTCTTTCGCTTCTTTGATTTTCGTTCTTATTAATATATTTATGGGTTTATATTTGTCTAGGTCATTTTTGGGCTTCTCTTCACTAGTCCATTAGTTTCAGGATCTCATCTGTCATCCATGATTTTTTCTTCATTAATATGTTTTGTATTATGTTAATTGTTGTATTAATAATTCTGTAATATGTTTGATCGTTTTTTCTTCCGTTCGATTCGTCTCTAATTGCAGTCATTTGCTCGTTTAAACGTGGCTTGGACTCTCATCCTCGTATCGAGGTCTTTCAGCATACGTAGGTCGTATGATTGTGCTTTCTTTTCTGCACTGTTTTGAGTTTGACTCGAAATACTCCCACCAGTGGAACGTGGTCTGTCTCCAAGTCTGCTCCAGGATAAGTCTTGACAGATGTAAAGCTGTTTCGGAATCTTTTATTTACTAAAATGTAGTCTATTTGATTCTAATAATTCTTCCGGGGTCTGTTTGAGAGGATTTCCACGTGTACAGCTTGCGAGGTGGTAATTGGAAGAATCTATTTGATTCCTAATAATTCTCCCGGGTCTGTCTTGAGGGGATATCCCACGTGTAGAGCTTGCGAGGTGGTAATTGCAAGAATGTGTTGGTGACAACCAGTTCTAAGTCTTCTGTGAATTTTTCTAGGATTTCTCCTCTCTCGTTTCTGACTCCAAGTTCATGTGCTCCAATGTACTGTGTCCATTGCTCCAATCTTGTCATTACAATCGTCCATAATGATGAGTACTTCCTGTCGAGGAATTTTCTGTATCATACTGTTTATGTTCTGATAGAACTCAATTGCTTCTTCCTCCTCTTTGTCTGGCAGTGGGGAGCATAGACTTGGATGATGTTTATATTAATAGGGTTGGCTTCTACTTGTAGTAACATTCACTCTCTCTGATATTGGTGTAAAGTTAGTAACGCATTTGGCAACCTTGGGTGATACGATTATTCCGACTCCATATTCATGTGATACATCACTTTTTGCCGAGTAATATACCTTGTGATTTTCTATTTGTATTTCTCCAGAATCTGGCCATCTCATTTCTGCTATTCCGTGATTCAATATGCATTCTCTTCATCTCCCTGTATTGCATTGTGGATTTTTCCTGGCTTTGTATAAAGTTTTGACATTCCATGTGCAGATCTTGATATTCTTTCTGCACTTGAATTATTATCTTTGGTTAACTCAAAACTGTCCTTTCAGGAGACCCGATCTGATGACTTACTCCGGAATTCATTTTAGTATTGAGCATTGCCATGATTGATGACTGGGGCGTATCGCTGTAGATCTTTAATGGAGTGTTTGCCCTACTTGTGCTTCCCCATTCTTATGTCGTTGATGAAATCTTTGGTTCATCCGCCTTCGAGGCCGATCTCACAACCTCAGAACAAAAGGGTGCACTACACCACTTACCCCACCCATCCGCCCGAAGCCGTTGGTCAGTAAGTGGGGATTGCTTAATACCGGCAATCGCTCGGTGAAATGACTCGTCACACTAAATGTTTCGCCACGCTGAAGAGTATAAGGTAGAAGGAAATATACTCTGAGATAGCGCGTACCTAATAGCCATTCGGGGTCGGAAGAAACAAGAGTTAGCCAAGAGAGGCTCATAGGAAAGATTAAAGACATATCACTCAAGACAAGTTGAAAAAGAGTAATTTGTGAAGGCCCTTATGATGCGCCAGGTGCGTTTCATAAGCGTATGAGTATTAATGCACCTTGTATTCCCGCTCATACCTCGGGGTGTTGACTACAGACTGTATGGCTCGTCCAGCATGCCATAGCATGGAGGATAGGGTGCGCGTCATTTTTTACAATGGAGACATCCTAACTCCATGGCCTGACCTCATACAAACAAATAAATATGAGATATTAAGATTGATTTCGCGCCATCTTTAAAATAAAAGAACAATGGAAAAAAACATTTTTTATAATCTCCAAAAGTTTAAGTTTTAAATTTAAAGATAAAAAAAAGTTTGATTGCCACATATATAATAGAAAAGATATAAAAAAAATATTGAAAATGTATCATTTTTTAGCATTCTAGATGGTAATAGTCTCTTAAAAGTGTTCCAAATGTTTATTTAAGAATTTTGTCTTATTTTGCTGTTTTCCGAAGTTTGTGAGTTTTTTAGTGTTTTAAAAGACAACATTTTAGAGTTTTACTTAAATACTTACCTTTTTAATGGTAAGTAAAAATTCTAAAAATTGTTAATAACTAAAAAACAACACGAATTACCTGCAGGAGACATATAAGTTTTCTTTCTATGTACTCGGTTCACTGATCCCTGTCACAACTGTCTTGTAAATTTAGTAATTAATTTTTGTTACGTTGGACAAATTTTGACTAGGACTGGAAATTACTATACAACCAAGCTCACACAAATTAAACAATAAATATTAATTAAAACAGTAAATAATTAAAGCATTAAAACAAATGTTTAAATGTTTATTTTTAAATTCGTTTTAATTATATTTTCTATAAAATAAATGCTAGTCTGGCTATTCATCAAATTGCAATTTTAAGACACATTTTAGAAAAACACTGGAATATGGCATAGGAATATACTCATCACATATTTATAGACTACAAAGCAGCCTACGACTCTGTAAATAGAAGCGAAATGTTCAGAGCAATGAAGGAGCTAGGAATAACAAATCCTTTCGTAAATTTAACAAAACTAACTCTTGAAAAAGTTGAATGTAGAGTACGAATTCAGGTCCTTGTCTATGCTGATGATATCAATATTGTTAGGAGAATAGAAAACGCTGTACGAGAGGCGTACTTAGCACTAAAAGAATCAGCTACAAAAATGGAGTTAATAATAAACACATCTTCATCGAAGCACTGAATAAACTTGTATACCTAGGAGCGCTCGTTGACAGTGAAAATAATACTAGCGTAGAGATAAACTACAGAATTTGAACGGCCAACAGATGCTATTTTGGGCTTAATCTCCTCCTTAAATCCACAATTATATCGAGAAATACAAAAGTAAAACTACAAGACAATAATACGCCCAGTCCTAACATAAGATTCATATGACCTGGACTCTAACAAAAAATAATGAAAACATGTTAGGATGTTTCGAAAGGAAAGTACTAAGGCGAATTTATGGAGCAGTGATGACAATGGAGTGTGGAGAAGACGATACAACTTCGAACTTTATTGAATATTCCAGGTACCAGATATCGTAAAACATATTAAGATGGACGTCTGAGGTAGATAGGGCATGTAATGTGGATGGAACTCCTTTATAGAACCGTTAATCAGAGAAGTAGAGGAAGACCCAGAACAAGGTTCCTTGATAATCGATGAATACATCAGAAATATGGGAATACGTGCTAGGCGGAGGAAGGCTATGTATAGGGATGACTCGTGAGAAATACTTCAGGTGGCTAGGACCTACACAGGGTTGTAAAGCCAGTATGATTATGATGTACCGAGAACTCAATTCCCTATAGTATTCCGCCATAAGAAGATTGGTAATGTAGACTATCATTTTCATTTAAGACTTTTGCAATGATGATAGGTGTAAGGGGGCCTGAACGGATTAATCTAAACAGGGTTGATTTTTGCATACCAATTTGTCCCCTTGAAAACCAAATTTAACGGAATTCGCGAATATTAACAGTTTAAAAACTGACTACTTAGAATTAATTGTTTCTTTTTAACTATAATGTACTAGTTACTCTTTTTCATGTGGTTAATGACATTTATACGGAACCAAAACAATAGGGGTTAATATATTTAAAAATTATTCTCAATCAAAGCCTCAGAAAATTCTGTGATGAAGCAAATATTATTATTTTATATTGTATCGCCTCAAAACGTAGCGTTTTGAGACGAACAGTATATCTAATGTATCATTACTCATCGTAACAATCGCAAAATAAGTGATGATAATGATTCTAGACTCTTATAAAAATAATGTGAGACTTTAAAATATGGCAGTTTTCTATTAACCTCGAAGTAAAACCAGAAGATCCCTTCTCCTAAACACACAATTTAATTTTATTTTGTAAAGTTATTTAGTGTTTAAAGTTATTGTAATAAAAAATAAAATAAAAACAACAAAAAGACATATACATACCTACTTTATTTAAAGCTTATAATCCACAATGTTAAATGATATATTTGGGGGTAAAAAACACAAATTGTAATGGGCACCGTCAATAAATAAACAAAAGAATAGGGAAAGATCAGCAGCTGTGAGGAAGATAATAAAATAAAAAAGAGACATTAGCAGCAACATTACAAGTCAAATATGCAATAAATCAACAAGAAGCAAATAAGCTAGAAATATAAGAGAAACTTTTTTGTTGTTGATTTATGGAGGGATCAAGAACAGAGATGGGTTTGGAAAAGGCAAACAGATAAGAAAATAAAAAGGTGGAAACAAAAAGCAGCAAATAGAAAGAAATGCAATAAAGTACTCAAAAAATAGAAGCAATGGAGTAATAAGGTCACCAGGAGAAAAGGGTCTACACAGCATGTAGCGCTTTTGATACATATTCTCTCAAAATGTTTCATTATAATAGTTTTTAACTTATTATTTTACGTAAAGCGCTCTATACCAAGAGTTTTTTTTTAAATTAGAAAATAAATAATAGCTTGAAGTGTTGAAGTCCAAGTAAAGTAGAATTTCCAAAGCTTCAAAACCATTACTTCTAGATTAAAGCTTCTGAAATGGCGACCGTATGGATAGATATATTGTCGGACAATAATTATTCATTTTATCATTGTCCCTAATTAAATGCAACAAAAACACGTGTGCACTATAGAAAGTTGCAATGGACTTGCAATGTTAGTAAGAAATATACATCCATAACAGCAAAACATTGTGGCCACCATTCTTTGAGTAGATTGAAAGTTTTTCTTTGAAAAGCTTCATTGATTCATAGATTTCCTTTTGGAAAGCGTATGATGGTAGATAACCAATGTGTGGTCTTCTTAACAGTGGACTCCACAACAGAACTTCGAATGGTTTCATACAAAAGTATAAACAGATGATCTAGCAACTGTTTTACTATAAAATTAGTTAAGTATCACCTAAACCTGTAATCCTGTCCATCCGAGTATTTAAAACGTCTACTTCAATTTGTTTATTTATAATTTTAGTAAAATTTCGAGTGGTTTCATACAAAGATATAAACTGATGGTCTAGCAAATGTTCAACTATAAAATTAGCTAAATCGGTATAAACCTGTCCATCTGAGTATTTAAATCGTTCACTTCAATTTGCTTACCTATAATTCTAAGTTATATTATCGGTTTTAGCAAGAGAAACTTCCAGACAAGAAACCGTGACAGACTCTGGGAAATCATACATGGAGAGTTCTTCAATAGTAACAAAAAAAGTAGAAACTTCTAAGCCGATACCAGCCCCACGATCTGGGGCAGCGTTGAGACAGAGGATGATACCTATGGACATAACCGAAAATTTGGACGAACTCAAGAGAGAGCCCGTTCTTCCAAAATTATCGCCTGAGCCGTCTACGATTGAAGGTACTTCCCCCCTACAGGCTGAATTGGAGAGTATATTTAAACAAAGACAGGTAAGATTTTTACTATACGGCATTTTATTTATTGGATATATAAAAAGGAATTCTAAAAATAACAGAATATTAAAAACAAAAATTTTACGTAATAGAGGTTCAAATATTCCACCTCTTTCTGAAGAGTAAAAACCGAATCTGTTGTACAGACATACTCTCGTATCACTGAGCAGTTCCGGTCTAATGCTCCCACAAAGATGAATTATTTTCTCCCTCAATTCCGCTTAATTTCGGGCTCTTTTAAAACCATGTCGATAAACACTTGCTTTCAAATATCTTCAAAGAAAAAAATCATTTCTGGATAAGTCTGGTGATCTGGGAGGCTACTTGATCGCACCACGAGAAGAAATTCAAAAATCCAAAAATGGTTTCTAAATATGAAGACTCTGAGATAGCGCG
>NW_027314223.1:0-16768 GCF_040954645.1 Diabrotica undecimpunctata | reverse complement strand
ACGCGCTATCTCAGAGTCGTAAAAAAACAAGTTTTTCAATCTTCTTTTCTCTCGTTATAAGCAAATTTACCTCGCTATAGAGGGTTATAGTTCAATAGAAATTTCACGTTACATCTAATGTACCTCGTTAAAAGCGAAAGCTCGTAATAACCGTGTTCGTTATAGAGGAAGTATACTATATATATATATATATATATATATATATATATATATATATATATATATATATATATACATATAATACACATTTAATAATATAATTGTTGAAATAATGCACGATGAATACTTAAAGTTAGTTAGGTAAACTTCGACAGTAACCTTTTTCTGAAATATATCCTAATACCGTAATAGTAATTTCACTTTATACAAGAAAATGTTTTTTATCTAAGATACAGATATTAAGAAAGTAACAAAGAACACAAAAATGATCATATTAAGTAAACTTACCTTCGCCTTTTTCGTTTTTTGACTAAGACTAGATTTTCCATCAATGAGGATATTATCGTTAATAAAAGTAACATCACAGGGGCTCGGTGGACCTTCTAAGGATCGAAGAATTTCTTCGTCTTCGTCAGTGAAGGATTCCAATATAGTGGCACCGGGTATTAATATAATACCTCCTTCGCCAGGCTGCAACAAAAAATCTTACGTTATTCAGAATATTTTAAACGAATGTGCGATAGTAAAAAGTTGCTGTTTTATTATGTTAGCACACTTGTTGCCAAAATAAATACTCCATTTGCATCTGATCGGAAAAATATATTATCTTATAAAAAATTTGTTTACACGTATTGTTTTAATGAAATGAATACATTCTAATGATAATTTTATAAAATTATTTAATATGTCATAACATTGATGGTTTCATGGATGGTTTATCGAAAACAAACCTTCATTCAAAGTTAACGAAAATAAAAGAAATCAAATTGCTATAGCTTTGTCCTAGACAGATTTCGTCGCATTTGGTAATAGACCAGAAAACTAAGGATTTTCCTGTGACATTCATTGATGCAGGTATCTATAAACTGCTTTTGATAAATTCAGTGATAACAAACTCAGGTTCTAAAAGTCGTAGGACATTGAATGTTGTTTTAAAATTCGTGTAAAAATGCAGATATTTCGCATAAAAAAATATTAACTTCCTATACGAGGGTGGATTGATATAAAACTAGCCTTTGATAGAAAAAACAAGTTTTTTGGAATTAAATCGATTTTATTTCTCAACATAGTCCCCTTTTAGCTCGATACACTTAGTAAGACGATGTTTCAATTTTTTTATCCCATCCGAATAGTACTTTTGCTCGAGCTCTTCAAAATAGGCTGAAGTTTCAGCGACGACTTCATCATTTGTTGCGAAACGGCGTCCTCCGAGCCATTTTTTAGGTTTGGAAACAGAAAAAATCGCTAACGGCATGATCTGGGGAATACAGTGGGTGTTCAACCAATTTATAGGCCAATTCGTGTAATTTTGCCATGGCGACGGCCGATCGGTGAGCCGGTGCATTGTCTTGGTGAAAGAGCACTTTTTTGCGTTCGACGGAGCGGAGCTTTCGACGATCTGCCATAATCATGTCATGGACTTTGTTGATCATTTTCGGCGTGGTGACTTCATTTGGCCTCCCGGGACGCTCATCATCAAAAACACTCGTACGACCACGAACAAATTCAGCTTTCCAAAAATTTACTATTGCTAACGAAGGTGCAACCTCACCATAAACTTCGTCCAGGTCGGCTTTGATTTGCACATTCGTTTTACCCTTTTTCTGGAGGAACTTAATCACCGAACGATACTCGACTTTTTCCATTTCTCCAAAAACACAAAATTTGCTTGCTTTTGACGGCTGTAATTGTTTTAAAACTTAAAAAATTTTGACAGACGGCATGTCATGAATGGCAAATGTCAACACCGAAACCAATTCGGTATCAAGTAGCGCCATCTATCAAAGGCTAGTTTAATATCAATCTATCCTCGTACGTTGATGCGTCTGAGTTATTTTAAATATTTATAAGCTTAAAATCACAGTACTTTTGTAAATCTGTTTTACAATATTTAAAATAATTTTTTTACTCACTAAATGTTTTAATTTGATAAAATATGTTTACTCTTCAATTTAGTGCTTTCAGAATTTATGTAGACTTATAGTTTACGCATAATAATGTAGATAAAAGCTTTCTGACAAAAATTTTAATTTTGCAATAACTGTTCAGTGAAACTTCTTAAAATTTTTTTAGCTGAATACATGTGATATTGTCCCTATTAGCACGCAAAATTCAATTTTTTGTGCATTTTTAGAAAAGTTATTAATAATTTTCAAAAAATCGATTTTTGAAGCTATTTTTGCAATCATCAAGCAACAAATTAACAAAAAATATCTTTACAAACTCTCATTTTAAAGGATTTGCTTTGCTTTTTCAGTAAAATTGTGACACTTTTCCATACAATTTGTCGGTCTTCACCTTAAGCGTTGCAGGAATTAACAGGAAAAAGACACGTTGAAGACATATCTCCATGAAAAAGGGCAGATGCCTTTTACAATCTGATTAGGGAGCAAAAAGATGGCGAAATTACTAGTTTTGACTGTCAGAAAAACCAGATAATACCCAAAATTCCTGACCAAGCCTCGTATTACTTACGCCAATTGTACATTTACAACTTCACTATCTTTGAGGTGAGGTTTCCTTAAAATATCCCCAGACGAAGGAAAACATCTTCTATGTTTGGTTAAAAAACGAGTATAAAAAAGGCTCGTGACCGCTGATGGGTACGACGGCCAACACACGAATACGATCCCTATTGGTATATTCAGCAAGTTCCTTGATCAAGATACTCCGCCGTCTGTGAAAAAAGTTATGTTGCTCTTCCCAGTAGTCGGGTATTGCTTCATCCATCCCGATAGGGTTTTTGAACGAATCAAGGCTAAATTAAAAAACATACTACCCTTTTGTCTAACAAAGACTACGTCGACATTTTTAAATCGTGTGCCACAGTTATTCGCTTGGAACAAGAGTGCCCTATGATAGATTGGAAAGAAGCGGTGTCATCAACACTAAAAGAACCTAAAGATTGGCATTACAGGTTACGCCCCACTAAACGTGCCCTCATAGTCAAAACAAAAGAACTAGGAAATTCTATGGTAACAGGAGAAACTAACTAGAATGTTGATTTAGGAGTAGGAAAAAGTATTATTAAGCCTGATAAACAGTTGTCAACTTTGAATCCAAAACCTGCGAAGGAAGGTGTACCTATAAAAAAATTGAAATTAAATGACTTGAATACACTTCTGACAAAACATTTTACCAAAGAATGGGAACATAACCAGGATCTCAATTTCTTTAAAAAACTTTTTGACCAACTGATACTCCAGACAACGAATCGGACATTGGTAAGATCGATGATGTTGGAGAAGAGTTAACTATATGAACATGGACATTCAATAGATTTAAACTGAAATAATTTACACATTTTATTTGTATATATTTCTGAAACATATTTTTTACATTAAACATAAGTTCTTACAATGATCTCTTTCTTTATTTTAATCTTTCTCTCCCATATAGTGCAGCAAAACTTTAATCCAGTATATCGTAGCAAAACTAATTATGATTAAAATAAACCCTCTTTAAAATCTCCCTAAATGTTAACATATCTTTTTTAGGACACTGGACATACATTATAATGTACAAACCTTTAGTAAAAATGTGAAAGGAGCTTTCAATATATATTATTTTATTCTACAGTTTTTTATGTTTCTGAAAATTTTGAAAAATGGACATAACGAGTTTTGCAACTGGTCGACTCATTTATGAAAGTGGGAGAAATGCCAGACGAATGGAGAAGCAGTATATTAGTACCTGTTTACAAAAACAAGGGAGTATATACAACAATGCAGAAACTACAGGGCCCTGACTACTTAGTCACACCATGAAAATATGGGAGGGAGTAACTGACATGAAGAAACCGAACTTTTCACGAAATTTTTATCTGTTAGTATTTGTTTCTAAAATCAGTAATTTAGAAGATACAGCCACTGTTTTAAATTCAAGCTAAAATAATACAATATATATTAATTTTTGCAAAATATCAAGTGTATTATTCGAGTAGGCAAATTGTTAACACTGTAAAATCGTGGTCTCACTCTTCTACAGTGGTTTGTTAGTTATTGTGAACGAAATTGTTTGAATTAATTTGATTCAAAATGAACAATTGCAGTTTTTCTGTAATCACAGATATGCACTTCGTCTTATATGTCTTAGTATGTCGTGAAGAAATGTGAAGAACGGTTAAGGAACAGTTACTTCACCCCTTCCATGTTACAGCAGTTCAAGAATTGCTTCCACAAAACCATCCCAAACGTATAAGATTTGGTGATTGGGCTTTAAAAGAAAATAGACGGGACGTAAACTTTATATAAAGAATATTTTATTCACCGACGAGGCAACTTTTATAAAAAATGGATACACTAATCTCCACATTCAAAAATGTATCCTTATGGTAAAAAAGTGCGTCACCATCAGGGTAATTTTAAAGTTAACGTTTAAGAATTTAAACGGGGAAAATATTAATCATTTTTACAAAACTACCTGCCTCTCTACTTGAAAGATGTACCGTTAGGGATAAAAAAATAGGTGGTGTTTGCAGGATGGTGCTCCACCCCATTATAGCGACAAGATTAGAGTCAAGCATTTTTATTTCAACAATATATAGCACGTTGGATAGGAAGGGGGCCCGGCCCGGTGCACCAATTGAGTGGGCATCGCATGGTCTAGATCTTCATCCAATGGTTTTTTGTTTTTGGGGAATTATGAAAGATTATGTTTATTCCGTGGAAATAACTAGTAAAGAACAATTAAGGAACCGAATTTTAGAAGCTGCTAATGCATTTCGTCAGAGACATTTGAATTTTTTAAATATTCGGCATTCATTGTTAAAACGAAGTAGAGCCTGTATAGGAAAGAGGAGTTCATTTTGAACCCTTTTTAAAATATATTTTCTAATTTTTAATTGAAAGTTAATAATTGAAAAAATGTAGTATTACATTTTAAAAAATGCCAGCATCTTCTAAATTAATGATTTTATAAACATACTAAAAGACAAAAAAGTAAAATAGGTATTTCATTCCATTGACGTCCCGTTTTTAATCCTTAATTAGGTATACTAAAAAAAAGTTGGGTGGGAAGGTTTGGAGACCCCCAAACCCTAAAAAAATCGAAAAAAAAATATGATTGCTACTTGGGTTTTATTTTCCATGACATGCTATCACATAATTTAGTATAAATTTTCATAAAAAAGTTTTAAACCCTTTTGGAGCAATATTAAAAATTAGGTTTTATTTGGTAACATTTAACAGAGCCCATAACCTTGTCTGCGTGCATTTTTGCATATATGTACACAAGTTAGGCCAAATCTATTTGCGACACCCTGTATAAAGGCAAGGTATTGTTATTCAGTGCATTTTCCATATATCTTCTGTTTTATTTTCCTTTTGCGGCTTTATATAAATATTATTAAAATAAATCACATGCACAAAAATGTCTATAAATGAGCGCGAACACGTCTACCATAATATGACCTCAAATAGTAACTTAAAACAAAAACAATAAAAGTTCGTTGAACTACATAGTCTATATTTGTAATTAAAAAACAGAAGAGGAATCTTGCTGAAGATGGTGTCCTTGACGAGAAGATTTGTGTAAGTTTTTTCAGTTCATTAGTATCTACGTACTAAGTTCAACGCACATTTACCATGAGATATGATGGTAGTTCGAGTGAGGAGCGAATCGAGGAAAAGCCAAGACCAGTAGGTAGCCATTAGAGTTAACCTGAAATCGCTTTTTTAGCCTTGTATACAAGAGACAGGTAATTAACCTGTCTTGATTAAGTACCGAAGATATTTTTAATATAGTTCAACGCATCGTTCGTTGGTTATACACTTAAAATCCTTTAGAGTAAAGAATTTTGAACTAAATGTTAAAAAAACACAAACTAACATTTTTAATTATTAAAAATAATTATTAAAAATTTTAACAAAAAAAGTTACCATTTTCAAAAATAAGTGTTTACTTCATTGTAAGTTTTTTTAAACTATGGCATACAGGCATCCACTGAGAATTTTTCTTTTAAATTTCATTTTGGTTGTACATATTTACTGTACTAAGCAGTGTCGCTCTTGTACCTTTGTAATTTTTTAGCTTACTGTAGAGTGAGCGTCCTATTCAACAACTGCTGGTCGACATGACAGATTCCAAAACTCAGGCGAAAATTAACAGTAATATACCATACTAAAATTTACGAAAAACCCTAAAATATCTAGTAAATAACAAGCAGAGCTTGTTATTTACTAGATATTTAACAAGCTATCTAACAAGCTTTATTTAGACCATACAAATCAGGAGTATACTAAATACTGAATCTCATAGAATTCATGGACACATTTGAATACCATCTCTTACCATAAACCACAAGATCCTGATGTATAATCTCTGATTAGATTTGCATCTCCAAAAGCGCAGATACGCTTTATTGTTGTAGTTTATACCGGAAAAATAATAAAATACTGCCCCTAAAAATAAAATATCTTGTCGTGCATCAATAAAACAATAAAAACTCCCAATAAAATGCTGTTTACATTATTTTTAAAATTTCGCAATATATCTTTAGCTATAGTATAGAGTAATAGATAAGAAATTTAGTTGAAAGAAAATAATCAATTATTAATTGATATTAAGCGCATTTAATTGATATAAATACATATACAATAATTGTTCATGTTAAGTAGTTAAAAATTAGCCCAAACAGTGTAAAATAAAAAAAGTTAAGTGTTCATTCAATTAATACTCAAAGCAAAATAAACTTATAAACACATATTCGCATGTTATTTTTTCACGATATCAGACACGGTCTGATACCGTTTTTATAAAATTGGTAGTCAAAATAAGTACACTGTATATTTTTTAGTAGAAAAATATTATGTAATATAACATCGTTTTACTGTAGTTCAGTGATTATTTTAATAAAAACGGTCCTTATAACTTATAATATATATATATATATATATATATATATATATATATATATATATATATATATATATATATATATATATATATATATATATGCTTGCTAAATGGACAATAAGTCACTTATATTCATCATTTGATTAGTATGCTTAGTATCATGTTTTATGATTGGGAATCTTTGATTTATTTATAAATGCTTTTTTTACATTTAGACTTTCTGGAGTAAGCTTATGTATGGTTTCAATTTATTAAGGAATACTATACCAGAATGGACTTCCCACCGAAGTCAAGTATCTGGGAGTAGTCTTACGAAATACTGTATTCCGGAATATACATTAAAAGCGTACAGAAAAAAGTAACAAAAATTTATTCTGTAGAACCCCTTAAATCAAAACAAGTTGTAGATGAACAAACTTTAAAATTAAATAATGGATTAATATCAAAATTTGATTTTCTTAAAACTGTAAGTGAAAAATTTAAAATAGTTATAAAATATTTTAAACTAACAATTAACCTTATATAGTTGTTAGAAACAGACCATCGAGTTAGAATCTATGAGCATATTAACGTGTGTATTAAAAACGGCGTCAGTAGGTGTGGCTAACGATCATACCAATATGGCGGTGGGATCAGGGCCTGACTCAATAATATTAAAACTACTATACAAATATGACTAGTTATTCAGAAGATTTAATCATAATCTAAAAAATTGCAATACATTTTTAATAAACTATGATTTATTTATCCCGCAGTAAACACTAAAAACACGACATATTATACATAAAGATAAATTAATACAGTCAAATAACAAGTTGTATCTGAAAGAGGTAATAATATAAATATTTTAAGAAGAAATACGTTCGTTTTACAACTTATAAATTTGATAACTACAAATTAACTGACACTTAAAAAAATGTAGTTCAATTAACAAACTTAGTTATTATTAAAAAAACAAAATTGAATATCTGCCGAATATCACAATGGAAATACTGTGTACAAATAAAAATAATTATCTTGTAGTAGTTAATAAAAAATTTTAAGATATTTAGGATGAAGATATTCGAGTATTCTCAAGAATATCACGATCTACCTTACTTATAAGATTTTTTATGAATACTATTAATTTATATTCTGAAGTACGGGCCATTACTTTGTTTACATATTTGTATACTAACCTGTGGAACGCTATTCCTGAAGATTTTTTATTAACATTGCTTTTGCTACTGCAACTACGTTGAGAACAAGAAACCATTATTATGCACTATCACAATATAATATTACAGTTTTTATAAAAGTATTATAAAACTAAAAATATTCGAAAAACAACAAACGTAAACAATCATACACGATCTGTCACAACGATCATAACAATATGGCCGAAGTGAGGTCGTTTTTAGTCACGTGATGAACCTACATACAATAATTTGTACAGACGGTCAGTTGAATCGTTACTTATTTACTTGTTCAATGTATGTGTTGTTCCAAAATATCTGTTTACTAACGTTGTTACTGTCTAAGTTTAGATTTCCGTACTGCACGTAGTTGACAGATTTCTTTTTACATACCAAAATGTATGTTCGTTTTTTGGTCAAACCGTTGAATTTAGAAAACAATGTCATCAAGACTTTTTTGCTCTAAATGGTGCCTTCTACCTATACCTTTAAGGAACGCACTATTTTCGGGACACCCTGTATAGTGGCATGAAAAATTTAAAATTATAGAACTATAACCTACAGGTATCAAACAAGTAGGATTCAAAAACATGGCTATTTTGAAAACTTAGAACTCGATTCCATGTAAAAACATAACCCAATGATTTATTACTCTAATAAAAACTAAAATTGAAGTGTTTTAATAATAACTACAAGATGTAAAAGCATATCTTTTTTTATCAGATGACGCCACAAACCACAGAAAAATGATAATTTATCGATACAAAATTGACGAACAACCATTACAATCAACAAAGGAGGATGTTCAGTTCCTAGATTATGGTGAAATAATAAAAATACACTTTGAGTCACACAATTCGTTGTAAACAACACGACTGGTTGATTCTTAAAATAATATATTATTATACAAAGTCAAATTTCTCTATCGGAAACTTACATCGACATTTGCTTTTACATACAAGAAGTAAATAAGTAATCATTCTGATAGTAAATATACATAATATTATATCTATCTATTCAGCCACAGACATACGTGTTCGGGCATAGGCCCATTCTTTGATCCATTTCTTTCAAGCTCAAATAAGATAAAATTATTATTTTTTTTTATTAGACAAAAAAGTCGCATTCACCAAAAGGATAGTAGCGACGAAACAAAATATAAATAACAAAATTGAATAACTACAGATTATAGAACATGTTAAAGATCTTAGATAATTAATTACATATTATATAAGAAACACTCCTGACCTAGAGCTTCTACTAGAAAGTTCGAGATATTGTAACGATGTCTTTCTTGATCATATTTACCACAATTTATTAAAAAGTGTTTAACTGTTAATCGAACGTTACACTGATCACATATGGGTGGGTTATTCTTTGTGAAAAGGTAAAAGTATGTTAACTTGGTATATCCTAGACGTAGACGCGCAAGCACAATTTGTTCACGGCTCTTCACCGACGATGGAATCCACTGGGAAACATTACTCTTGATCTTATTCAGCTAAGGATGCGTTCATAACGGAGACCATCGCACCGTCTTCTCGCCTAGAGCGTAGCACTGACGGTGAACGCTCGTATTTAAAGTAATGCTTTTATTTTACCGAAATGAATGATACCATCCCATGGCCCGAGCGAGGGTCGGCGCCTCGTTATGGACGCACGCTTAGAATTAGTTTGAGACTACTCACTTCGCCACAAACACAACACTTTATTTTTAAAATAAGCTTTTAACTCACTGAAAACACACTTGTCTATAGGCTCCGAATAATCGCTTAAAATTGCCTGTCGTGCAGTCCTGTCAGCTTCTTCGTTTCCCGTTATTCCGACGTGTGAGGGTACCCACAAAAATTGAACTCTTCTTCCATGTTGATGAGCTTGGGACAGCTGGTATTTTAGTAACTTTTCAAAAGGATGTTTCGAAAAAATATGTTTTAATGAGTTTAGAGAGCTAAGGGAATCTGTTATGATCAGGGCTTTTGTGAAGATAAGCTCATTAAAAAGTTTCACAGCACGGTATATAGTGTAGAGTTCAGCTAAATATGTGCTACATACTGGGGGTAGACGGAAAAGACGATTGTTTTCTAAGGAAACGATTGATGCCCCACTCCATCTTAAGACTTGGATGCATCTGTATAGATTTTATAGTAGTCGCGGTACTTTTCAAGAGGGCTTCGAACTTTAGCCGAATAAGGGAATTGTTTGTACTGGATTTATCGAAATAGACCACAGATGTATCACAGATTGGTAAATCGATCAGCCAAGGCTCAGGGTATTTAATATCCGAGGAGAAAATATCCGGAAAATTAGTGTTTACGATTTTGAAGTATGGATTTAATTCTTTCGTAATATGGTTTTTTAGTGTAGCGAATTTGTTTACATATTTATTTGTAAAAGTATTTTGATATATTGGTTTTGAAATATTATAAGCGACTGAAGCTGCATGTGATAGGGTGAGGAACATGCGGCGGTGATGTAGCTGTGGTTCTCCTAAAAGAGCATAACTGCTGGGTACCGGGGAAGTTGGAAAAGCCCTGTAGACTTTTATTATAAATGACATCTAATGATTTAAGAAGAGATTGATTAGCAGTGGAATAGGCAATTGCTCCATAATCTAGCTTAAAAGGTATTAAAAATTTATACAGAAGAAGTAGAGTGGATTGGTCTGAGCCCCAGTTTTTGTTACAAAGAGATCTTAACACATTTAATTTTTTATTACAGGGAAGGATGAGTTGAGAGATCTGATATTTCCATGGAAGCTTTGAACGAAAGATTAAACCCAAGAATTTGTGATGACCTCTAAATTCCAGCTGTTTCTCATAGATTCTCAGGGTTGGGGGTTGTGGTAAGGAGCTTGAAGAGAAAAAATTATTTCTTGTGTTTGTCCTTATTTTGTCTTATGGTGTAGTTAGCAAAGAAATTATAAAAAAGTCGAAAAGAAAATTAAGTGAAAATTTTAATAAAGGGTAAAAAATTCAGTTATTTTTCATTCATATTACAAAGTTTTCTATTTTTAATATTTTAGGTTCTCATTTTTACAGTGTCTACTTTTTGAAAATCACAAAAGACAAGAAATATCAGATGTGCATATCATAAAAAATGAACAGTTAACTGATTCGTTGCGGGGGAGGTATACATTATATGCTTGCATAGGTTTATAAATACATATGTAGAAATCGACTACATAATCGTTTTTTAAATATTTCCAATTTTTAACAATTCTTAGGGATAGTGATTATCGGTTTGGTACCCTATCTGGTAATAACGTCTTCAGTTTAGTTTTATACACACAAATATAAAACAGTGTATAAATGAATGGACACAAAATAGAAAAAAAGAATGGAATAACCACATAAGCAGAATGGAGAAGACCCGTGTCGTCAAAATAGCAAGTCACCAATTAGCAGAAGAAGTATAGGACGACCGCGCAAAAGATGGAGTGACAACCTTCCATAGAGGTATTAATCCGCCAATGAACAAGCAGAATTGCTTATAAAGAGGAAGAAGAAGAAGAAGTTTAGTTTTAGTCGTCCTTTGGTACTCGAATTTTGTAAATCGAGTAATTGATACTAAAGTTAAATGTCAAATTTCAAATGTTTTTATTATATCTAGTATTATACTTGATAGTAGACTGTAGGACGTTAGAACAAATTAGGAAAACGTCCAAAAAAATTTTCTTTATTTTATTTCACACTTATTGCACTTGTTTTATTAATTATTAGTGTTGTATACTAATACACTTGTACTCAATTTGAATTTAATATTTTATTTTTTATTATTATATTATTTAAATAAAGGAGCAGCCACGATTGTCAAAAAAAAACTTAAATAACAGGCATCAAGGTTCATGATTAACGATCTGGAAGACGATGAACTAAGAAGCGTATTCGATGACATAAAGAGTGATAAGGGTGACTCAGACGGGTAGCTCCTTTGCTCGAGGTTGAGGCGCAAAATCCACTTCCCCGTTCTAACCTAGGTAATAATCATTATTGTCCGTCCCCTCGATTTACCTGAGAACTCAGTCTTGCTGGATTTAGATGAAAGAACCCCAAATTTTCCTGTCTTATCTGGTGAACATTGTTCTGAAGCTATTTTTTTGTGACATCTTAATGCAATTTACTATTTTTGTTGGGAATAAGTTACAATTTTACTTTAAAATTAAGTTTATTTGATGTTTCGATTTCCATATCGGAAATCGTTAGACAAATAAAAAGGGAACACTGGCAGATCTTCTCAAACCAGATGGAACACGACTTCTACGGAACACAAAAAGAAATATGGAGAGAGGACAAAGAAAAAAAATGAACGAATTAATAAAAATGAAACACATTCAGAAGGAAACATGGGTAGACTACTTTCGACCCCTATTTGCTACAGTTGACGAAAATGAACCACCAATACCAGAGGTGACGACAAACGAAGAAATAAATATTGAGGAGGAAGAGGTAAAGGAACCATTAAGGAAATTAAAAAATAGAAAATCACCAGGAGAGAACAGAATACCGAACGAACTCCTAAAGTACGGAGGACCAGATCTGACCAAACAACTATTACAACTAACCCAAAAAATAATAGAACAGAATTCCTCAAGAATGGAGATCAAGCATACTAATACCTCTCTTCAAAAAGGGATACAAATCGGACCCAGAAAATTACAGAGGAATTAATTTATTAAACATAACACTAAAATTAACAACCCAAGTCATAACAAATAAACTGAATGAAATTATAACACTAGCAGAAGAACAAAAAGGTTTTAGGTCGGGAAGATCATGCATCGACGCTATATTTATAATGCGGCAAGTGCAAGAGAAGTCATTAAAATACAACAAACCGGCATATCTGTTTCGTGGACCTTAAGAAGGCATTTGAACAGGTCAAATTAAAGGACGTTATCCACTTATTGTACGCAAGAGAGATACATACACAACACAATAAAAGTAAAAGTACAAAAAGAACTAACCGACCCTATTGAAGAACAATGGGATAAGACAGGGAGGATAAAGGATACCAAATGGGAGAAAAACAACTCAAAATAATCTGCTATGCTGACGACGCAATGCTACTTTCTCAAAGTTATGTTGATTTACAACGCAAGCTGCACCAATTTAATATAACCGCCAGAATATTTAACATGTTAATTTCCCCAAAAAGGACAAAATGCATGGTTACAACAACAAATTTACTAAGATGTAAATCGATTAAATATCTGGGAGTCTGGTTGTCGGAAGGACTAAGGTTCGGAGTACACACCCAAAAGACGGTAGAAAAGGCGAACCGAAATCTGGAGGCGTTGATACGGCTGATGCCAAACATTGGAGGCCCAGGTAGCACCAGAAGAAAGGTGCTAATGGAGTTTTCCAGTCGGTGGTAATCTACGCTGCCCCCGTGTGGTGTGGCGTACTAAACAATGCGAAATACGCTAAGCTGATGCTCCTCAGGGTATCTAGCGCATATAGGACAGTTTCAAATGAAGCTCTATATGTCATTGGAGCGGTGATACCAATCGTTTTGTTGTGCAAAGAGCAAGCGAGGGTGTAAGCGGGGAGGATGGATGTAAATATTTATAGATGAGAATGAGAGAGAAAGAACGATAGCAGAGTGACGGAGAGAATGGGCGAATGATAGCGGAAAGGCAAGGTGGACGAAGGAGCTTATTCCCGATCTGATGCCGTGGTGGGAATGTAAGTTCAGGAAACTAGACTACTTCCTGACGCAGTTTCTGACCGGACATGGTAGTTTTGGCACCTTCACATATAACCTCCCGCCCACATTTTTAACTGCCAGAGATGGGCAAATGAGAAGGGAGATTTCGAGAGGGGAATGGGTTTCGGGCCGGATGAAAGAAACATTGTAAATATAATGTTTAGAGGAGAGAAAGAATGGAGAGAAGTACACTGTCTTATTTATGGGGTGATGAAGAAAAAGGATCAGGAGGACAGGGGAGGAAATTGACCCAGGGATCTCAAATTTATGTTTAATATTATTTATTAGTTTATGGCCTAACGTCTGAAACTTTTTCTGATTTACGGTAATAGGTATGGTTATTTATAAATTTTTAGTTTTTTATTTCAGTTGTTCATTGAGTGACAAGACCACCTCTGGAAAGGTGGTTAAAATGTTCAAATGATATTTCCCCCACTGTTGCCTGTGACAAAAAAACAGATTTTAGAACAAGTGATGGAGTTTAAATATCTAGGCATCACATTAACTAGCTACAGAAAGCTCAAAACTGAAGTGGAAGATCAAGTGAATAGAGCCAACAGAGCTGCAGGCTGCCTGAATGAAACAATATGGAGAAATAAAAATATCGGAAAGAAATGAAAGGCAGAATTTAAAAACATTCATCAGACTAACAATGACATATGCACTCTGAGATAGCGCTGAGACAGAGGGGACAAAATGATGTTGGAAATAGCAGGGATGAAAACACTTAGAAAAATTGATGGTAAGACACTATGGGACAGAGCTAGAAGTACAGATATACGACGTAGATGCAAGGTGGAGAACATCAAGAACGATCATATAAGCCGAATGACAACAAACCGTGTAGTATCTACGGCAAGAGACGGTTCCGCAATAGGAAGACGATCAGGAGGACCACGAAAACGATGGAACGACAAATTACTCGAGGCACATTGAAAAACAGACAGAGTCATGTCTACATAAAAAGAAGAAGAAATCGTTCTTAAAATACAAAACATTAAAATTAAACAAATTTTGTTTTTTGTTACTTGATTAAAAATTCTTCTAATAATTTAATTTCATCTGACCCATTTTGTGTTGCCCAAATGCAAGAACAAGACGTAGACTTAGACAGTCTTGGTCTTGGTCTTGCGCCAATACACCTGGTCTTGGTCTTGGTATTGCACTCCCGGTCTTGGTCTTGGTCTTGCAAGTCTTGCAGTTACCCATTAGCCTATTGCTATTTATTAAACGTTACTAGGGAAGTTTGAAGCCACGATCTAAGCGATCAGTGCCTATGCTCTAACTAACCCCAGCTATCTACCATGTCCCTATGAAAGTCAATCAAACATGGTTAAAACACAAAAAAAACAAATTATGACATAAACTTGACTGTATTTTAAAGAACATTTTCTGTCTAGAAAAGTATTGATGGACCTCCACCATATATGAAATGGAAATCTTAAAAAGATTGGTACGTGACAAAAATCCAAATACAGGTATCAAGGGCACATATTCTTTAGGTGATAAGATAACAAACTATAATCCACTTATTAAAGCATCATAAATGTTACTAACAATCTTAGCTCTACTTTTATATAAAAACTAACTTGAAAAAAATAAAGAATACGTAAGAAAGCAATGATAATCAAAAGAAGTTATTTTAAATTAAGGAGATATCTACTTTACCAAAATAAAGTAGTAGGAATATTTTTTAGGAACCAGAATTTTGGTTTTTCAGAAGAAATATTTGTAATTCTTTTTTGTGAAAAGATATTAGATGCTTCCTTTAACTTGAAGTGTTTCTGTTTTTCATTTTCATTTTAACCTTTCTATGTAGGCACAATTCAAACAAAGCAATTTGGGATGCATAATTATTTCGAAAAAACTCAAATCAAATTTGCTTTTAGGTCTTTTATATCTACTCAACGCTCCAACGCTCACTACTACTCCGACTATTTTAAAACTATTTGAATCTTTGTCCCCCATGTCAAATTGTAAACTTGTCAAACGAAGTTTGTGATGTCGAAAAAAGTACCTACTACTATAAAATGTCCGTTACTATTCAATACCCTACTAAGTATCTAATAACAAACCGAGAATTATATATCGTTACTTCGTTATTCTAAATATTTCGGTATTTTGTTTATCACGGTAAGCTACATTATCTGTTATTAATAAAACTTTGAATATTATCGCGCTCTTTCAGCAAATTTGGTTTAAATTATAATGGGAAAAATATTGAATTATTAAGTGAGTGTCCGTAATAATAAGTGTTATATTTTTTATAGCTAAGGTGACATGTTTTTAAAAAATTTTCGATACGATATTACCATGGACGTATAACATAGATGGACTCAGTTATTTACATAAAAATGTGAAGCCAAAATTATTTGACTAGGTCACATTCTCAGCACCTTCAATGTTGTCACATTTTTTTATTAAAATATCTTATTCACGTATCGCTGAAAATATTACTATATTTATTTTATACTCTACAGGTGCTATCAAACCAAAATAATAATTTATTCTTATATTAATATATTTAATTGTAATTAAAACATCAAGTTTGCACATAGTGTGCATATCATTTAATAATAGCGTATAACAGATATCAACCAATTATTTTATATGTAGAAGCACTGAAACCTATTTATTAATGGCAACCGGTGTTTACATTTCTCTGTCTTATGGCTCTACGTCAAACTTCAAATGCTGTTCCATGTCATGTCCTTGTTTATTTACTTTTTACCCAAGATGAGGAAAAGTTGTTTTTCGATATTTTGGCTGTATTTTAAGTGATATTTGTAAAAGTGAAATAAATAAATTATAATAATGGTGCTACAGTTTTGCATTTGCAAAAAAAAACGAAATGTTTACTCTGAGATAGCGCG
>NW_027314222.1:0-16769 GCF_040954645.1 Diabrotica undecimpunctata | reverse complement strand
ACGCGCTATCTCAGAGTGAAATAAATCTTTTTCTGTCTTAGGAAGCAACTCTAACATGGCTTCGTATAGACGCAATGTAGCGACATCTGATAATAAAATCGTAGACTAATTTTCGAAACCAAATTCAAGAATTCCGCTTTAATCTGTGCCTTCTAAGAATTGCAAGGCAAAACAGACGTTGATAAAGATGTTAAGAGAGACATGGGGAATCTAAAAATTGCATTCCATCTGTACGAGTACTAGAAACCAATTCGCTAAGAATTTTGCTTAGTTGAGGAGATATGTTGTGGAATGCAATTTTTAGATTCCCATGTCTCTCTTAACATCTTTATCAACGTCTGTTTTGCCTTGCAATTCTTAGAAGGCACAGATTTAAAGCGGAATTCTTGAATTTGGTTTCGAAAATTAGTCTACGATTTTAAGCAAATATTTTACTACACTTAATTAGGGTCAGTTACCAAAAGAAGAATAAATGGAAAGTATTTGTTTGAATTGTAAGGACCCCCCGGCACTTTTCTTATGTAGGTAAAAGGGATTTCAGTTAAATTGGCTAAAACTTTGGAGAGGCTTTTGTCAAGCTGCTCAAAAGTTATCATTGCGTCAGAAACAATTGTTTTCTGAGTCACAGAGGTTCAAAATGTCTGTTTTTAGTCCTTTTGAATAATACATATTTCTAAAATACACAGAGTTTTAGTAAAATACGTGCAACTAACTTCCGGGAGTGATTCTGCATGAAAGATGATGACAGTTTGCTTTATAAACGTATGCCCGCAAATGCTTTCTTTTTTGAGATACGGGGTGTTGGACATTGTTTTACAAACGAAAGATTTATTTATTGCCCTGAAACTGGTTGAGATATGCAAATAAAATTTGGTGAGTTTTAAGAATTGGTTATTGCGCATTTTTTGACGTACAATTAGGAATATTATATTCATTATTGGCGCGCAAAACGGGTAATGGTCTCAATTTTTTTTAAAGAAAAAATGGTACGCCTCTAAATTTTTTTAAGTTAAAAATAATTTTTGAATTAGTCATTTAATTTTTGTCAAAAATCTTTCTTCTTTTTTTTTTACCAAATTTCATCTTCATATCTCAACTAGTTTCAGGGAATGAATAAATCGTTATTTTGTAAGAAAAATTTCATTATCCTGTGTCTCGGAAAAGGAAGCATTTGCGAGCATACGTTTATATATATATATATATATATATATATATATATATATATATATATAATATATATATATATATATATATATATATATAGTAGACTCCCTATATAACGAGAACTGAAATGGCAGACTAATTACCTCGTTATAAGCGGATCTCGTTATATCCAACAATAATACTGTGCATACATATGAATATGTAGTTTTCTAAAAATTAACTTTCTATAGTGAAGCCATTCGGAGCAATATAAGATGCTAATAAATATTGTTTTGAATGGCGTTTTTGAAAAAAACTTGTTTACTACTACAAAAAAGAGTTGTTTACTTTTATTGTCAATGATATACGTTAAAACAAAAAATCTGTATTCTGTAAATCTGTATAAAACGTATTTTCAAGAATAACATAAACTTACTGCGTCTGCAATTGGAAGAAGTCTGTCATTTTTAACTGCTTTAAATTGTCCAGTATTCTATCCATCATATTTTCTAAAGATGTGAAACAGTTTTATGCTTCTTCATTTGCGTTTTTTCTTCTTTGGATAAAGTTTTCTGACAACCTTTAAAAAACACTTTCCACATCTTGTCTATTAGGACCTATATTATTAGGTTTGAATGGTCAACCCCCTACAATGACACTTGTGAATCATAAATTGTATATTTCCGACTAAGAATCATAAATTGTAAGAAGTTTATTGCGGACGGCACTTAAAAAAGGGTATTTATTTATAGCTACGGTCGGGCCAAAACGTAAAAAAACACGTTTTTTCAATCTTATTTTCTCTCGTTATAAGCAAATTTACCTCTAGTTCAATAGAAATTTCACGTTACATCTAATATACCCTCGTTATAAGCGAAACTCGTAATAACATTTTTATTGTGTATGCTTCGCCCATGTAAATAAGTGAAAAAGTAAGGTAGGTAAGTCCCATAAAATTTGCCCCCGTAACAATTTAAATTGGTGCGATTCACTAGTGTATAGTGAAACAAGTTCATTGAATAGTTTGAAAGATCGGTAAACTTATCAATATTTTGGCTGGCCTATATATATATATATATATATATATATTTACGTTCTTAGAAGGAATGGGAATGAGAGAAATATGATATTTTAGTTTATTCGGTCCACATTTTATATGTGCATTGGCGTAGTGTGTTCTATTTCCTGGGAATATATTTATTAAATAGACTTTATTATTAACTTTAAAATAGTTTTGGTTAGTAAAGTAAATTTGAGGCAAGTTGATTCTTTATATAGTATTATTTGTAATTGTAATCCAATTGTGTCGCAAATTCCTCGGCAGAATGTAGTAGGATCTTGTTACCCATATTGAAAGAGGAAGTTATTAAAAGGAAAATACGATTAATAGTAAGTCAGTAACATATAGAGCATACATCATTTATGTTTTTTAAATAACAAACATATAAAATCAGAATTTGGTGTTTATTGAAGGTAAAACTAAATGCACGACCAAATACTTACCATGTCGGGATAGTATTATGAGGGTTTTAATCTTCATAATTTACTATGAAATCACTAACAGGAGAATTTAACTGTCATCATGGCATGTATTTGTCTTTTTAAAGATGAATTACATGCTATGAACCTTTTCTGATGAATATTCTCAAGTTAAAGTTGATTTCATGTAATCGAATGAACTATCTTATAAGTAAAAGTCGTCCCAGGAGCGCAACTCAAAAATGATTGGCAGTATCATTTTAAAGTCGACTACTTTAAAATGTATAATTTATGTCTGAATTGTCAATATAAATGAGTCAGATAAAATTAAATTATTAAAAGAATTTTTCACTAAATAACAGAAAAACAAAAATTTGTTTAATTTACTAATGTTTGTATTTTGAGAACGATTTCCGAAGTGGAAATTGAAACGTCAATAAACGTAATTTAAGCTTTAATTGTGGCTTATTCTCATTTAAATAGTAATTACTTTTAAATGCCACAAGAAATAGCTTCAGAACAATATTAAATAGTATTAACCCATTAACGACCGCTCAATATACAAAGAGAAATTTGACAATTAATTTATTAGATTGGATTAAAAACATATAAATTAAGACTAATTTACAACCAAAAAGATTTTTTTTTTCATTTTCAAGGAAAACAGTAGGTACAATTTTTAATAAAGGAACATTGTATCTTAAATGTAAATTAAATTTTAAGGTGCACATTTTCGAAACATTCGGGGTGTAGATGCATTCTACACCTTTTACATAAATAAATAATATTACTTTTGCACATCCTACATTCTTGCACTATCATCTCTTTTTGTAATGTGGCCAATATTGTCGAACCTGATTTCATCTGGTAAAGCAAATTTAGATTGACTTCCATGTACTTAATTTGAGACTGATGTAGCGGTTTCTTTACTATTATAAATTATAAATATAAATCTATGTCTACTCATTCTTTCTCTTATAATGTGTGCTTCTTTATCCTCATCCGTTGACCAATGCATATCAACTTGAAGCAGAGTGTGAAACAGATAATACACATATGCTAATAATTTTTTTTTATATGGAATATAGAATGCTCTCAATTATTTTTTTATCAAAAAAGAGTGAAAAAAACTTAATATATGACTTGAGTGAAAAAAACTTTAATATATGACTTGCTTCCATGGTTGGCTTTTATATTGTCTAAATATCAATCAGACTGATGTTGAATTACTACTGAGCACGAAGGAGTATTTGTTGTTACAACTTGAGATAAATTGACTATTTTTGCCTGTTTTTTTCTTTGGACGTTTTATCTGTGGTACAGAGGAATATCATAAATCAGAATCGTCAGAATTCCCAATCACTTGTATTTCATATGTACCTGCAATATACGATTTTATTGATTCTTTACAAATAATATTATCATCAATGTCTTCTACAATCAGAAACTTTCTAATCTAATCTCGGCGGCAAATAAACCACATTACGTGAGTCAGCATTTTCACAATCTGAGTCTTCTTCTAATAAAGCTATTAACTCTTTAGTAGTTAGTGCCATCTTCATTTCATATTTCGAGAATTTACTGAAATAAACAAATGCACTACTATATACACGCATTCACATGATAATAGTTTAGCTTACTTCATTTTAATTTATATGAACTTCATAATAATTTTTATATTTATATAAACAAATAAACACAAGGAAACTTTCAAATTAAGTTAATAAAAAATATATAACGTTTACAGCACACAGCAATTCTATAAATAGAGAATGATGTGTAATGACGAGATCTTATGTTAAAATTTCAGATGGTTTAGTCTAATGAAAAAATAAGTATTTCCCAAAGTTTTCTGTTTTTTGAAGTTCTGTATTAGGGGTACTCTCTAATAAGAAATTTACTTTAATAATTATAATTATAAATTTACTTTAATAGTAAAACTTTACTTTAATTTGTTAGACAACTATAAGATACCTGTCAAAAGACACATGATAATTTAATAATTATATCGCTCTTAGATTTAATTTTTACGTAATTACTTATGTGTTTAAATAAATAATTAAATTTTTTTTTGGTACGCCTCTGCAAAATTGATAAGTGGAATATGATTTCGTTAAAAAGTTATCGTTAACAGCTTCGATAAGTCCGATGTTGCCAAGAAATCACCTTCAATTAAAAATTGTTGTAGTATAGCAAACTGTTACATCATCTTTCATGCAGAAACACTCACTACACATGCTATGATTTTCTCTGACTGATATTCTTAAGTTGAAGTTGATTTCATGTAATGGAATGAACTATCTTACAATAAATTTGTCCCAGGAACGCAACTCGGCAATATCATTTTAAATTCGTTTACTTTAAAATGTATAATATCCGTCTAAATTGTCGATATGAATGAATCAGATACAGATAAATTATTAGAAGAATTTTTCACCAAGCAGGTAACAAAAAACAAAATGTGTTTAATTTATTAATGTTTTGTACTTTGAGAAAGATTTCTGAAATGGAAATTGAAATGTCAAAAATAAACTTATTTTAAATTTAAATTGTGGCTTATTCCCATTAAAATAGTAATTTCTGTAAGATGCCACAAGAAAATGGCTTCAGAACAATACTTATATTCTATTTATAATATAAAAGACTATCAAATGCTGTAAAACTCTATGAAGCCATGAACAGCGTATTAAAACTAATTATATTTTTTTATTGATTGGTTTAAATATTTTTGTTTCCATTGTAGCCTGTGTGATCAACTCAAAACTAGTTATGAAATAGAATCGACCTCAGAGAAAGGCGAGTCCGAGAATAATGAAGATGCTGGAAGTACCAAGTTGTCTTCGCCGAGAGGCCCCCGATACGCATCCTTAAGAACTCAAGTTGGCAGCAGGAATATCCTTCTAGATAACGCTCACAATAACATAGCACCCGTTCTTTTTACACGGTAAGTGGATATATAAATAAGCTCGATCATATGTGTAACTTATTTTCAACTAATTTGTACGTTGTTTGTTGATTAAAGGCAATCAACAATGATAATTAGGTTAATAGAAGTTCAGATTAATATAAAATCCCTTGCTGTATGTCTAAAAGTGTATTTAGCTCAGGCACTTTTTAAAAATTTTGTGAGCATAGAAGGATGGATAACATCGATACACTAATAATTACAGAAGAGTAATTACCACGCTAATATGACTATATGGACGAGTGTTAAAAGGCCTCATATGTGAACAATATAATCCGTAGGAATCTGAGGAGCAAAGTGGGTTTAGAGCTGGAAACAACATTTTTAGTATAGCCCAAGTAATAAAAAAAAACAGCACAAGAATAGCATTTACTAATGGTGCATTTAATGAAAGCATATGATACAGTACCCATTAATAAGCTACGGGAAGTCCTATATAAAACTTATATAATTATGAATCAATTGAAAAGAAAAGTACTTTAAAAGTTACTAAAGCACTTATTTCCTAGCTGAGTGCTTTCGGCGCTCTACAACAATTGAAATTCAAAATGAAAAGTGAAATCATTTTATCTAATACTGTCTAAACTAAATTACATAAATCTAACTTGAATGATTGTATTGTACATATTATGTTGAAATTTACTGAAGAGGTCAATTGACAAGTTATCTCCAAAAACAATAATTCAATTTATAAACGGTACCCCCGTTAAGATAGACAAAATGCCCTCACTCCCAGAATTCTATTTTTTTTTTTTTCATTTTTTTACGTTCTATGTGATTAAAAATAAGGCTCAGCTCAGTATTAGTCAGTTAAAAACGCTTTTTTAGCTTAAATATTTATTTAACAAGTAGCGTAACTCTAAAAAACGGTACAAAAAAATAGTCGACAAATTAACATAAATGCTAATAAAGAAAAATTACTGCAGTTTGGCAGCATGCACCTTAAAAAAGCAGTCAGAACACAGATATTTCGCGCAAGCAAAACACTTTGTCCACACACGTGGAGTCTCTTTTTGTGCTGTTTGTCTTCTATGCTTGGTAAAAATGTTCCTATAGCATTGGCTGCAGCGGTTTTTTTTTAGACATTTTACTAAATTGTGTAAATTATTAGAAGGCATTACACAATCCCGTTTAATAAGCATATTTTACCGTTTTTAAATAAAACGAGCGGTTCCTAATTTATATAAATATATTTATTTATAAGTTTACAGCACGAAAATATCATCATCTAACTTAACTCATAGAAGGTCTGCTTATATATAAAAGTTATTATGTACTAGAATAATCTGGAATAGTCCACCTCTAATTCGTTTGTTTGACGGGTCGATCTCTCCCGCGCTCGATTCATCTGGAAGCTTCTCGTCGTCTCGCCATGCAACCGTTATATGGGCTACGTCGAATGCATGTTCGTAACACTGCTGCCCTCTTATATCTGAGCGTCCCGATCAGCAACTCTATATGTAGGCCCAGGATGGCGGAATTTACAGGAGTCTCCAGCTCTGCATGAACCCCCCAGAAAGAAATAGCCGTCTACTGACTTTAAAGGGCACGATCTCATCGGGTTAATGCAACACACAGTAATTCGTACGTCGGTTTCTCGGAAGATCACTTCAAGCATGCTTCTAACAATCTTGTAATCCAGATTATCTAGTGCATGACCTATCTTGGGTAAGGCCAAATTCTTGATGTCATAATTGCAGACGATTTTCTTTAAATTAGTTAGAGCGCGCCATATATCCTCGTAGGTTGCCTTGTCTGTATACGACTTCCTGGTCACCATGTACAGCAAAGATCGAGAACCATCTTCTAATCTCAGTACTCTTCCAACTTTAGGCTGCTGGTTTTTTTAACTCATCCAAACGACCGAATTTCTTATAAAATACGGATGAGATTCCTTTAGTCATCTCAAGATCTTCAAGTAGGCCATTAGGAATAAATGAATGTGCTGGTCCCAATCTCTTTGGTGTTCTGATACAACCTTGGACAGGTGTTTACCCATTGTTCGGTTCATTCTCTCGACCATTCCATCTGATTGAGGATGCAGGGGTGTCGTTCTGGTCTTATTGACACCAATCAATTTACAAACGTTTTGGAAAAGGGTTGACTCGAAGTTTCGCCCTTGGTCGGAGTGGATCTCCAAGGGAACACCAAATCGGCTAAAGAATTCTTTAACAAGTACATCTGCAACGGTAGCAGCTTCTTGATTTGGTATCGCATAGGCCTCAGTCCATTTCGTAAAATAATCCATGGCTACCAGGATATATTTATTTCCATCATTTGTCTCTGGAAGTGGACCTGCACTGTCGATTGCTACTATTTCCATAGGACTGCCAACATTGTACTGTCTCATGGGTGCCCTCTTTTTACCAACTGGACCATTACTGGTTGCACACAGTTCACATTTCCGGCACCATCTTCTTACATCATCTTTACAGTTCACCCAATAGAACCGTTCTCGAACCTTTTGCAGAATCTTCGTGATACCAAAGTGTCCACCTGATGCACCGTCATGCAACTGACGCAATACTTCTGACACTTTACTTTTAGGTACAATCAACTGAAGCTTAGTTTCTGTACCATCATCGTTCTCAAAGGTTCTATACAGAAGATCATATTTCAGCACTAGGCAATTCCATTGGCTCCAGTAACACTTGACTTCTGGACTACATGCACTAATGTCTTGCCAAGAAGGTCTTTCACTTCGACGTATCCAATCCAATACTCTTTTTATACATGGATCATCTGCTTGAGCGTCTTGTAGCTGTTGAGGCTGCCATTGATCATTAATGACGGTGGTTCGTCTCACGGGGCAAAGTCGTTCTTCTAATTTAAGACAGTGATTACAATTTGCACTGTATGGCCGTCTTGACTGCAGCATCAGCATTTGAATGACTTTTTCCAGCCCTGTGTTCGATTTGTTCTAGCTTTCTGACTGTTGTATTATTTTCTTACAATTTACGGCGAATGTGACCTACGTCGCCATCATTCGAACATCTGGTTTCGTGTCTCTTCGGCATCATGTTACGAACTATTTTCCGTACGATTTCCTCCAGACGTTTCTCGTTTTGTTTGTCGCTCTCTTCAGAGGTTCGTACTCGATAGCTCCGTGAAGCTTGACTAGCTGTTTCATGTTCCAAGGCAATAGCAAGAGCTTCATTTAAAACTTTCGGTCTTGCTAGTCGTAAAGCTTTCTGTAGTTCACTGTTTCTTAACCCATTGACGAAGGCATCTACAGCAATTTCTTCCAAAATATTGTCTGGTGCCTCTGGATAGGCCAACAGCGCTATACAAGCAATATCTGCTTCAAATTCTTGCAAACTCTCACTTGCTCCTTGGATTCTACTTCTTATTTGTACTTTGTAGACTTGTTGTAGATGGGCATCTCCGTAACGTTTGTCTAGTCGAGTGAACAAGGTCTGGTAACATTTTTCTTGACCCTTAGGAATCGATCTTAGGATATCCGCAGCATCACCTCGTAAAGCAGCAGTTAAGGAAACAGCTTTTTCTTGTTCTGTCCGATGATTGGCTGTCGCAATAGGTTCAAATTGTCTAAGGTATATGGACCAAGAGGACTTTCCATCAAATGGTGTCAATTTGAATCTCATATGATGTGTCATTTCGTCTCTAGCTGATTCTTCTTTCACTACCGGATCTAAAGCTACCGTATTAATTGGTGGTAGCACTTTCGTATTAGTTATCATGGTCTCTAATTGTTTGATCTTCTCTTCTACGTTGTTTACATTTTTCTGTATCTGATCGAAGGTTTTAGAAACTACTTCAAATTTTTCATTGTTCTTTTTAGAAGTTTCTTCCATCATTTGAGAAACATTTTCAAATTTCTCGTCGAATCTTCGAGATACATTTTCGAATTTCTCATCGAATCTTTTGGAAACGTTCTCTAGTTTATCATCATTTTTTTTAGAAGATTCTTCTATCATTTGAGACGTTTCATCGAATCTTTCATCATTTTTTTAGAAGATTCTTCTATCATTTGCAAGACATTTTTTATTTTCATTAAAACTGCTTCTTCTGCTGACTGGAACTGGAATGTCTCTGGGTAAGAACAGTCTTCAATCGTTCTTGGAGTATCTTTTTGGACCCGCTGCAGTCTTCATCGCGTTCTTCCAGTTGCTCACGCAACTGTTTTACTGATAGTTGTACTAGCAGCATCTTCGGTCAGGCACACACGTACTTTTTAAATGTTCTTTCGTACAAAGGACACTACCGAACTACGCGGATGTTCCCGACGAACAATACTTTTCAAAAGTTCAAAAGTCTTTTTCAAAACTCACTGCTGAATTTATTTGCAAATCTCACACCGGACACCAACTGTAACGTGTTAAATAATAAAACGAGCGGTTCTAATTTATATAAACTATTTATTTAGAGTTAACAATACGATATTCCCTTATCAACTAACCTCACTCCTAAAAACGTTACATATTTATAACAAAGTTACTATGTTCTAGAATATTCTGGCGTTGTCCCACCTCTAATTCGTCTCATCGATAGAACCATCGACTCTGAGATAGCGCGTAATGCCAATTCTTGTGTTCTCTAGATCTTTCCTTCTAAGAATTATGACGTATCGGAGATGGGCTATTTCGTTACAATATTGACATGTTAGAACGGAAGTCAGGACAAAGCAGTCAGTGTAACTTGAGGTATTTGTCTAAATATGACAGTAGCCAGCAATGTTTAAAAATTGAATAAGTTAAAATTATAATAAAATAACATTGTTCTGAAGCTATTTTCTTGTGGCATGTTAAAGTAATTACTATTTAAATTTCTGGCCATGTAGTCTGTCATTGTTTGTCATTTAATTTATTAATGTTTGTATTTTGAGAACGATTTCCGAAGTGGAAATTGAAACGTCAATAAACGCACTTTAACCTTTAATTGTGGCTTATTCCTATTTAAATAGTAATTACTAATAAAATAACAGTAGCAACCATCAATGTTGTAGTTTGAATTATTTGTCCTAGATTTACGTTAAGAATTCTAGGAATGAGGGCATTTTGCTCATCTTAACGGGGGGTACCCTTTGTGGGGTGTTTAATAAGAAGGAGGAAGAAAGAAGCAGATAACATGTTGATCCGCTTCAATCAAGCATCAATATTTTGCATAACAACAAACTTTAATTCTTCAAACCATCTGTGAGCAGTTGATGGGTGCGGTGCTTTATCACAAAAACCAAGATGATTTCGTGATTTAGTTAGGCCAACTTTAAAATATTATAAAATCATCACACAATCATTACATCATCATTAGGTCAAAATAAATTTTCACGAGAGATTTCCATTTTTTCGCGATATTGATTATTTTGAAAATTTGTTGCTACTGAACCACGTGATCGATTTTCAATCTATTGAAGTATTTTACCATAAGAAATTTCAAAATTTACGAAAATCACATTCACCAAATCGAGTAACTTCCGCTAGATTGGCTCTGTGCAAAACTTTTAGTGTACGCCTCGTAGGTAACTGACAATTCTGTAGATAGTTTAAAAAATTTAAGTGTCGCGAGTTCTTTCTAGGCACTAGTTCATAAAATGGTAAAATGGTGTACTTATAATAGACTTTCTGTTTAGATCTTCTCAAAAACTGTTGCCAAAGGAATCAGCTCCAACACCAGACAGCTTAGAAACGAACTCTATGGTCAGCGAGAACTCGACGCCAAACCAACAGCGAGTAGAAGACTGGATCAGGAGTAATATCGATAACGACATCAGTAGCTCAGAAAATTCCAGATCGGAAAATGCCAAAGCTCATTCTTCAGAATCTATCGATAAGGCTCGATATGCGGAAATGGAGGAGAACGTCAAAAGATTTCTGTTTGGTAAAAGCGAATTTTTAAAAACCGTAGAGTTGGGTAAAAATAAATATAAGGAGTTTGAGGGAAAGGGAAGCGACAAGGGAGCAGATACTGTGATTGATATTTAAATTTTGAGAGATTTCATTTGGGTACATATTTTTTATAAACAATGGAAGTGGTAAATTGACTCTGTAAAAAGGAGACTAACAAGTTGTTTTGACATCGGTTGAATTCTAAAACCAGTTATTTAATTTTACTGGTAACAGCCTCATTTTCACCTCTTTGAAGGCCCTGTTAAATCCATCGCTATGCCTTTCGCGATATTTGTACTCTTCAATCCTTTCAAATCTCACCCTCTTCAAGTTGTCCAAGTTTGCTTGTTGGTAGTTTGGATTATGCGACAGCTTACACCTGTTATTAGCAAAGCCCAGGGATTCCAGGCGCTGTCTGATTAAATAGCATGGAGTTTCTCACGATAAGCCTCAGTGGATTGTTAACTGCTAGATTAGCCACACTCACCACAGGAATGGTAGTGGTGAAAGTATGCCTCTTGTCCTCCAAATATTGTTTCAAAAGTTTTAACGTCTTCTATCATTTTTATTATAAAGGGACACATAAGTTTTATTTCCAAGCAACAAATAACACTTGATCTGTACTATTATGAATAGAGATCTTAAATATTATGACATGTACACTGTACATTTCATATTAGAGTATTCTTGAGTCAGTTTACTACTCTCCAACAGCAATTAAAAAAAATCAACATTCCTCTTTTAAGACTAAATTTTTTTATTTTCGCAATTTTAATTATTATTTTATATTTTTTATTTTATATATTTTTTAAATTTTACCAAATATTTTTTATTTTTTATTTAATTAATTTAGATTTATTCAGTTTACCGTTATAAATTAAATGCTGTGCAAACTTGCCATTAAACTATTTAGTTACTACCTCATCTTTGATATTGTCCATTTTAGTGATCTTAAACGTTTATATTTATATGTATATATCAACAAGAACTCAGAAGACTTCTCTTCGATGGAGAATGAGATGCATTGCGAATCCAAGCTTACTGGTAGCTAGTGGACGATGTTAGGAATAAGCTTTTATTCCTATAATACATCTACAGTTTACCCTTGCAAAACACCATTTTTGCACTCTTTACGTAGAGAAAAGACGTTGCAATGAAGGTAGACGATTGCATTTGCTTTCAGTTCAAGCTTCACCATTCTCCTACACGTTTCGCCTCTCATCAAGAAGACTTGTAGCAGCTTGAATTGAAATGAAATTAATTGTGATGAGATGTATTGTCGGAATAAAAGTCTAACTCAAGGAATCAAATTCATCCAATAATGATATAATATACCGTACATTTTGTATTAAAGATGTCAAACTCTTGAATTATTTTTAAAACTAATGAGTAAATTGTTGTTGTTAAATGTTGTTTTAAATATACTGAACGCATTAGTACTGTATTACTTAAAAGTTTTAGAGGAAGGGATTGTAACTAAATAGTTTTATGAATTACTTTAATATATATATATATATATATATATATATATATATATATATATATATATATGTATATATATATATATATATATATATATTTCAATGTTTTATCGAAAAAGTTCAATTCCTTTGGCGCTTCTTTTATAAAGTTCTTCCATTTTGTCGGTTTAATATATTCTTTTTAGGTGTATACGACAAAACCTTTACAGTTTGTCACCTAATTTAATCGATATCAGTAAACCTAACCTAACTTTTTCTAATATATCTTTAAATGTGTTAGATTTAGGGAACATCACTACCCTATCATTTTGTAAAAGTGGCATGGTGTTCTCTTATATTTAGAAAGGAAATCATTGTAAGATGGGAACAAAAAGGACGCAGAAAAATCAAAAAGTATTATCATGAAATGGGACATACATGATGGTTTCTAAGCAATATAAGTTTACACCATATGCCGATTGCAAGAAAAGTACAATTTTCAGATACAATATAGGTAATATACACTATTTATTTCATTAAAATTAGTTTGGTTAGTCAGCTAGTCAGTCAGTGCTCACATACGCTCATCAGAAAGTAGATCCTAGATATAGATATGTACCAATAATATGTAATCAAAATATAATGTTTGCCGGCGCACATCTGAAAGTAGTTCAAATGTCACGTGGAGTTTCGCGTAAACGTCAGAAATATCGGTATTGATATGTAATGCTAATCTGCGCATTTCAGAAATTAATTTAAATATCACCTGATAGTTGACTTAATAACCTGTAATGCTTACCGAAGCGCATCAGAAAGTATTTCGAATGTCACGTGATGTTTGCTTTAATCGGTAATAAACCATCACATATCGGCAATGAACGTTTAGTTATTACAGTTTCTCATCAGAAAGTAGTTCAAACGGTAGTTCTTTGTATAACGGGTGGTATATCTATCAATGTCGATAATAAAAATATTAGTGATCAACGCGAATCAGAAAGTAGTTCAAATGTAACGCGAAAGCGGTGGTAATTCCATAAATATCAATAATAATATGTAATGATTACGGGCGTACATCATAAAGTAGTTCAAATGTCACATGGTTTTTTGGCGTAATCAGTAAGTGCAATATAATAATGAAGGTACAATGCTTCCCAATGCGCATCAGAAATATTTCAAATTTCACGTGCCTTTTTGAACAACCCATGATAAAACCATAAATGTCGATTGTGATGTTTACCAAAGCATATCAGAAAGTATTTTGAACGTGATGTTTGGTTTAATCGGCAGTAAATTATTAAATGTCTGTAATAACGGATAATACACCAGAAAGTAGCTCAAATTGTAGTTATTGTTTGCATAACGGACGGTATATTTGAAGGGCCTGGTCGTAAAACTTGTTAAGTGACAAAATAAAAAAAATGATAATATCACATTTTGAATCTAAAGACTAACAAAATAATTTTTTTTGCAATCAGCCAGTAAATAAAATATTTTAGAAATATGCTCTCATATTATAATAAACATTGTTTTTTATCAAATTAAATTTTTTTTCAAATTTTAACAAGAAGAAATTTAGAAAAAAATGGTACTTAATAAGTTTTTTATGAGTCTTAGTTAAGGAAATAAAAATCTGTTAAGAAACTATAAAAATACTTAACAGGTTATTAATTACTGTATCAAGTTAGCATAAAATTGTTTAGTTTAAGATAACTTTATTTGAGCAAAGTTTATAAGAAACAAGAGATGAACAGAATTTAAACCACAACTGAACATAAAAAATAATTTTAAACTGTTAAATCTTGAGATTTCGGTGAACAGTAGAAAGAATGATGTACTGGTGGAATCCACTAGAAGCATGACATCACATGGCCTAGTTTTGACTCTTCTATGGGCAACGCTTCTGGATACTTTTGAGTCAAGTTTCTATTAAAATCTTCTTCCAGTGAGAGACTAGGTCTACCCCTTTTTCTTTTTAGACTAATGGATTGTGGAATTTCATTGTATATGTCATAAGAAAGCATGACATAAAGTTTCTCTTAATTGAGAAAAATTTTAAAAATCTCGGTTAAGAGGGGTTACAATAAATGGCCTTTTCTTTTTGGCTCCTTTGAGAACTTCTTCCCATTCACTAGGAGAGTACACTGCATTCTTAGTTATTTCGAATTTTTTTACTACTGCAAAATCTCTATCACTAGGTACCATAGTGTACATTACTTGTGAAAAAACGTGAATTATTTTTTTAAACCTTTTAGATGCCAGGAGTTGTAGCCAAAATCCTACGATAGTCCAATTCTTGTTTTGACCACAGCAGTTATCAGATACGACATAAAGTGTGTCACCACGAACATCAAACTTATCAAAATATTTCTTTAAGCAACTAGCAATTTCATCGGATCCTCATTTAGCAATGGATTCGCCCCAAAGGAAAAAGTAGCTATGTTCTGGCTTGTTGCAGCAATGGACACTAAAATTATAACACCAAAGTTTTTTTTATAAAACATGGACCGGTAGTTAATTTAGGTGTAGAAAGAGATTGTTGCAGATCAAACGTTATCACATGTACGTCATATTCCTTAGACTCTTCCACTGCTTTTTCAAGAACGTCTCTTGCAGCTTTTGCTTTTCTTAAGTGTAACTCTTTAGAAGTTTCTAGTTCCTTAAGTTTTTCATTATCACCAATTTCTTTAGAATGGTTTATATTAATTTGGAACTCATTGTACTTTGCACAAGTGTCAGATTTAGGAGTTTTAAAAGAAATATTATAGTCGTCTGTAAAAATTCTTCTAAACTTCTCTGAAGAAACAAATTCAAGTTTTTGTGCTTGACGACTTTCTATGTACTTTTCATATAATATTTCAATATTGTAATCAAGGCTCATATACTCTTTATCCGTGTTATCAGGTCGGCTGTAATGGCTTTCATATCGAGGTAAAGAGTCTATAAAACGATGAACTGCGTTCAATGTCGTTTTGCAAATATTTTCTTTTTTGGTTTCTATGTCTACCTCTGCGGTCTTTTTCAGGAACAATAACACCCTTCTTAAGCTTACGTACAATGTATTCCACTCGACCTCTACCGATTCCATGCAAAGAAATAAATGCATTTTTGCAAATTTTTTAAACTTTTGTTGTTTGATTGAATAGAGTATTCAAAAGTAGAAGTCCTCGTATCCCTTTTTCTGGTCTTTCATTTTATATTGTTTCTACGCATACATCCGAATAGATAAGTATTTTGTATATCATAGCTTGAGAGCAGCCAGAACTTAGAAAATATTTTGTATCGCTCATCTGCTGATATTATCTCAAAACATTTTCTTTTACATGTACATGGAGGCCCAACAGCTTTCTTGCTTACTTCACCACCACTTCCTCTGTACTTTTATATTTCTCTACAGAATCTTTTAATATTTTTGTTTTTTTTTTTGTCTGTTTATCTGTCTCTTTCTTTTCTTCCCTTTACATTAATATTCTAAAAAAATGTAAATTTAAAATGTCAAGTGCTAAGTAAAATATGTTATATGTCTCTTAACAGATTTTACTAATATAATAAATAAATATGACTAATAGCAAGTAAAACGTGGTATCCGCCATCACTTAACAGATTTTACATGCAGTGTTAGAATCTTAACCTAAAAACGAATTTGTTCTAAATCGGAATTTTCGATTGAACTTTCTTCGTCACTATAGTTTTGATCCGAATCTGAGCCCTCAAAGGGCTCTTCTGCTGAAGAAACATCAATATTTTTCGATTTATTTTTTGAAAATTGAAATCTGTAATATGGTTACTTTTACAACTTTTTCAAGCAAAAACATTTAAATCTTAGGTAATGTTACTTAACATATTTTACGACCGGACTCTTCACTCTGAGATAGCGCG
>NW_027314221.1:0-16773 GCF_040954645.1 Diabrotica undecimpunctata | reverse complement strand
ACGCGCTTATCTCAGAGTCTGGAAGCTTCGCCTTGTCACAAGATTACTGTTCTACTGTACCACAGAAATGTAAATGTAAATGGTATGAAGTTAAATGTTTGAAAATGTTACGAATATAGTACGATTCTATCACTTGAAGGTCAACTTGTTTCTCCAGTTTGTCATAAACCAATGGAATTTATTTGTCCATACCTAGTTATCTAGATTATGAAGAATCAATCTTAGAACAACGGTACATAATAGGTTCGAAGGTACCTTTGCTCAATCTGGATAATTATGGGCAGGGTCATTCTAAGACGTGACAAACATAAGACAGAATATATACTAAAAGAGGAAATAAGGAAGAGAACAACTCTTTTATTTTACGAAACAAACATGCTATTAAATTCAGATATGCAAAAGGAACAAAAAATGTACTGTCTACACTTAATCCACCTTGGGTTAAATATGTTTAAGCCGCAGACAGCATTATCATTAAATATTTAATAATAAAAAAATATTGGAATGTGCACTATGTCTCATATGACACAATTTAAGAAAATTTATGTAAATATCCAGTCTCGTATTATTGTGTAACTTTCTTTACTTGAAATACCTTCACTTAAATCGGCTGACAATACATTATAAGAAAAAGTACTCACAATACTTTTAAGTTGGAGAGCAGATCGTTGAAGCACTTCTATGTAGTTAACTCTTCAATATTTAGCTGAGGGGAAACTTATCTTTGTATTAACTAGGGACTATATTTGGAGCTTACTTGAAATTAACGTTGGATTGACTTTGGAAGGTATCAAAAATATCTTACCCTTTGACATGGGTCCCTAAAACACACTAGTCGAACTTCACCACATAGGTACTACACAGAGGAAAATGACATAAAATCGAAAAGATATCCATTTTTATAGACAAATATTTACATAGGGAAATACTGTTAATTTGTGGATGATCGAAAATGAACTTCATCTAACAACACATCATTCGGCACTATATTTAAGGAATTAGTTACTATATTTGCAAACTAGACGTTGCGGTACAAAAATTTACTTAACTAACGGTTGTTTTGTATAGAAGATTCACCATACAATCATAAACCGAACAGACACAGAATATTTGGCTACATTTTCGGTAGAACCTCTAAGGGATTATAAAAGTATATCATTACATTAAGCAATAACTTTTTAAATATATTTAACAGTTGTTTTATTATGGAGCATTAGCAACATAAAATAATTTTTTGGGAACTTTTACAGAAATTTAACCAATATACAGCTGTTTTTAAAAAAGTTAACATAACAACCGGATTTGTGACACGTTACATTTTTATTAAATGACAATATCTATATCGGACTAAAATTCTATACCTAAACCGTATATACTTACCGAAAACGCTTTGAGAAATACCAGGCATTGTATAATACCTTCCATGGTATCGCCCGTAAGGCAAAATGTCCCTGTCAAATGCCGCCCCCGCCTTCCGACAGCTGCAGTCGTCGCAAGACTCGCATGCACTAAAGCCCTTCTCGGCAATGAGGATCCAGTGCCGGTGACGGCAAGGGCTCCTGGGTGAATACGACCCCCGTTAGCGGACGTTATTGCCCCCGAGTGCAACCGACCTCCAGATTTGGCGGTAGCATTCATCAACCGTTCCAAAGAGTCCATCGCGATTGATGGGTACCGTCACTTGGAAAATTAGTAGTTGACCATCTTCTCTTAGCTTAACACTTTTCTTTAACACATTCTTTTATATATTATAACAAAGAGATATTGAAAGTAAGTGTACCAAATCATTCGTTTAGTTTGATTTTGTGACTTGAGAGTAAATCTGGCAAAAATATATTTTAAATTAATAATTGTGTCAACGTATTATGCTATACGAACAATTACTAAATACCGCAGGTTTTATTTCTACGCTTAAATTAGTAAGCAGTTCTACGAAAGCGTAACTTCCTTTTCACTATTGTTTGTTTTTTAACCAGGAGGAGGAATTCAAATTTACTGCGCCGTACTGCTTGTTTCTAATTGGTTAAAACAGCAGGCAAGTTTACTCCACTAAATTATGACATTGTGACACTAATGACATTTATGAAATATTAAAAATCAAAATTTATATCGACGATTTTTTGTATTTTCTGCATTATTCCTTTAATTTTTAGAATTTTTGTTTGCATTTATATAAAAAACAGTTCTTTTCAGAACTATTTAGCGACGTATGTGTTATTAAGAAGACAACAATATGGATTTAATGGCAAGTACTAGTGGTAATTATCCTTCTCCATCTAAAAAACGCCGAGTAGATTTGGGTCATTTATCATCAAATGATAAACAATACATTATAAACATGTACAAACAAATAAAAATTGATAATCCTGAAATGAAAATAACAGCCATGGTAACAAAAATAAAACAGGCAACAGGTTAGTTTTGCAGAATAGTTATTTTTAAAATCAAGACTTACTAAAGTAATGTGCCAATTTTAGGTGTTGCGAATTCAACTATTTACAGAACAATTAAGGAATATAAGCTATCATTACTTGACTATGTTGACCTTGTTGTTCAACAACAATATCCATAATATCTCTTCTATGACCTGGAAGAACTACATTTCATTTATGTATGGCTTGAATAATGAACGTTAGTCTATATCTGTACATTTGAAAAATGGGCAATCCCATAAAAACTGGTTATATTCTTTAAAACATAAATAAATAAAGTTACGTTAGAATCGAAGTGTGAGGTTGTCCGATGCTGATTACTGGATTACCGCAGGATCGAGGTAATCAACCAAAAAAGAAGATGTATTTAGTGACTTTTTAGTAACTTTCTTGGGTGTGAATCTGTCTTCTTAGTTTACTCCTTCTGGTTAAAAAACAAACCATAGTATGTAAAAAATTATAGTCAATTCATTGAGCTTGTTCAGTATTAGTAGTCATGAAATAATAATCTATAGAGGACTATAAAATTTCCAAAATCAACACCCACATATGTGTTTTGTTGTTTTAATTGATGCAGTTACCATTAATATTGGCTATGAGAACGTGTGCTTGGTTGTATAGTAACTTCCAGTCGCAGTAAAAATTTGACCAATTTAGCACAAAATTAATTACTAAACAGTTGAGACCGAGCTTAGTGAATGTGAATATAGTATACCAAAACTATTTAGTAATATTTCATTAAGTGACACATAGGATTTTTTTTATTTTACCTACTGTCATTACATGCTAGTTATAAAATAGTTTTTTTTTAAAGATTTCTTAAAAAATGTCCTTCATTACTCAAACGTGTAAAACGCTTTCACATTTTAATAAATTAATTTTTTTATTTTTCTAATTTCCTGTTCACACATATATATTCGACCGTTCCACGCTATTTTCATAACTACTTCGCAAAATTTTAAAGCAAATCAAAGTTCCTATTCCAGAGATTTGGTTTGAAATCAACAGTAGCATTTAGATAATGAAGTCGACAAATTCAACCTTTATTGAACGTAATGTTGTTTACCGTGAAATAAAAAAGGACTTCTTTCGCTCGTATAAATAGACCTAATTTTGTCGCATTCGGACTTTTTCCGTTTTGGCTCCTAGGCAGTGGCGGCTTTTGGGGGTAGGCAGGATAGGCCGGGCCTACCCAATAATTTTAAGAGCTTTAAAATTGAAAAACATATATTTAAAAATTATGTTAATGCATGTAAATAACTTTTAAATGTACTAAATCACTCAATACATTAGCGTCCGTTAAAACAACTAAGATATTATATTACCCCAGAAAGCACCGAATCGTACTCAGGCATTTTAAATATCATTAATAGGCCCGATCGGAACTGGCCGACCCAGCTCACATAAGATCCCGTACAAAAAGCGTTTGAAGTTAAGCAGCTTGCCGGATAACGATTTATATTGTCGTGTTTATGTTTGCTGTTTAGGCACCAGACGATCGGGCCTACGATGACCATCGTTGTCACTTGTAACGTAATTATCGAATTGTAATATAAATTTTCTTTTAAATTATGATAAAAAAATATGTAACATAATCTATAATTGTAACATATTTTTAAACAAACAACACAATTGCAAACAAGTGCACGGTTGCCCAAATAAATTTTAAAAAATTCGTAAAATTCGAAGAAAAAAAAATCACATTTGCGTGATTTCTGTATCGCCTGATTGTATGCAACTTATATTGTGAGATTGTTTTATAACTGATACATACAAATGAGTTTTTATGACGCGTTACCAGGTTGCAGTACTAGTAATGTTGTTAGTGAGTGTTTGGACATTGTTGTTTCACTATTGGAATCGCCATTATCTAGAAGAACTGAAATTGATAGAAAAAAATTATTATGAATGAAAGGCCTACTCCAACATTGCGTATTGACCAAAAAGATGGGAAAAAGGTGCGTACTTTTAATTGCTCTTGGTATGATGTCTACAAATGGTTGTCTGGAAGTATTACGAAAAATAGACTATATTGTTGGCCGTGTTTGTTATTTTCTAATAAGAAATGTGTATAGAATTGTGAAGGATACTTTGATTTAAAAAATATGTCTGCCTCCTTAAAAAAACATTCCAGTTGCAAGGAACATTTAAGTAGTTTCCTGTCCTTTAAGGATGTACAGAAGATGGCGTTTTCTGTTCGCGATTTGCTAGATGAAAAATCAAAAATCGCAAAAATTAGATACAACGCAGAAGTTAAAATGAACAGAGAAATCATTAAAAAATTAGTAAGGGAGGGGGTCATGACTCCGTGACTCCTCCCTCTGGATCCGTCACTGATTACACATAGCTATGTAATTTGCTGGCTTGGCCTACCCAAAATTTTACCACACCAGCCGCCACTGCTCCTAGGTCGAATTTTTGTAGGTGTTATCTCGGTTTTAACGAATTATAACCACTTGTATTTTGTCATCTCATTATCTATTATTTTTGTACTTCCCATTTTATTTGCTTGTCAGGTATCTTATTATTCGCACTTACAGGGTCTTATTTACGACTGGCTACAGTAAACTTTTACCTGTAACATAAACCTGTAACATATACCAAAATTTCATGGATTGGCTTTCTAAAAACTACCTTTTGCGACAATGTGCTTGACTATGTTCAGTAAAATATAAAATTTAACACTAATAGCTAGTTCATAGCAGAATATAATATAGTCCAAAATTACAAATAGTTTCTGTAAAACATGAAAACTACATAACAAACTGAGGCGAAGGTAATCTAATCTGTTTGTGGGAACACAAAAGTCAAAAACATCAAACTGATCATTAGAAGAAAACGATCTAGGAATTATGTTTTGATAAGTCGTTCCATGAAATGGTATAAGAAAAGTCGTATAACGGGATAACGAAATTTATCTTACTAGCTAATTGGGGAGAGTCAAGAGAGGTAAAGATTTTAAAAAGTAGGTCAAAGTCCGCTTTTATGATAGAAGTAATAGGTTTCATTTTTTTTGCAAGCCTTGGTTATTTTACTCATTGTCGAATAATTTAAAGTTAATACAACGCAAAACTTTCCTTTGCACAAGCTCGTTTCTTAAGATATGAATATCATACTTAGAGTTCCACACTGATGAAGTGTATTCTAGGCGGTTCCTAACAAGATTACAGTAAAGAGAGGCGTAAGAGAATTAATATTGTGAAATCCCGATAATAATCCACTTACCATCTTGCAAAGTCTGGCAAAGGTCTGAAACAGTGCTAGAGTGAAAGAATATTTTACCTACAATAACATAATTATAAGTAGTTTTAATGCACTGTTTTTAAAATGAGTGTACATTTCGTACATTCAACTGTATTCCATCAAACACACACTAGTCGACAAATATATACAGATCATGCTGCAAGTCCAGACAGTCCTTAGGCTTAGTTATAACAATTTTAGTCCATATGTAAAAAGTTCTTAAAATGACGGCAGAATATTTAAAATCGCCAAATCCAGTAAGTACACCAGGAATTGTAATGGAGGTGCTTATGGTGATTTAATAAATCTTAAGTGACTAGAGCAATGGAGGTTTTCAACAATATCAGAACAATACATTGAAGATTCTATTAAAAATAAAATTTCTGAAACCAACAAGATCTTAAAGTGGCAAAAACTAATAGGGAACAACTGTCTCAAACTTATTAATATTATTAGAAGATAATACAAACACTCCTGACCATGGAGCTGCGCAAAGGCGGAGTCAAAATTCAGGTAAAGGCAGAAAGGTTCATTGTAAGTGGAATTATACTAACCAAACTGAAACGTTCTACCTTTCACGTTGCATAGTACAGTGCGTTTCGCATGGGAGTGAGGACTAAACCAAATTTCGTCTACTGCGCCGTAGTCATGAGTGTTTGCACTATCTCTACCTAACGCACTGTATTTCATGCGATACAAAAGTACTGAATAAACGTGAAAAAACTTTTATAATAAAGAACTGTCAAAATTTTACATTGAATTTTAATGATTAAACTTTATAAATATATAATAATTATTATTAATTATTCTTGAAAAGTACAAAAAGATTCGTTTCAAAATTTATTTTAAAACCATTTATTCAGAAAGTGTATAAGTCATTTCATATTTTAATTTACTTAAACACATTCGCTGTATTAATTTATAGTGAATATTGTATATTTACATAACTAATATACATTAATTAATAAAATTTAAATATTTCTTACGAAAAAAAAGTAAAATTCAATAATTTTTATGGAAAAATTAGATAGTTTATTTTGCCGGAATTTTCCGATTTTTCTTGAAGGTGAAAGTAATCAAGTTGTTATTATTTTCCTGAGATACCCCAGTTTAAAAAAAATATTATTCTACATGCCATAGAAGCCGAGATATTGCAAGTTTTTCCATCATGCTTCAATTTAAAGTTCAATTCTAAAAAAAGGAGCTCGGAAAATTCGCCCTTCCTCTTTAACGAAGTGTTATTTTACGATCACTTTAATAGGTTATAGCTTTTTACTCCTTCTCTGGGTATGCCATCTATAACTTCGATCATAAAATTTATATCTTCAATTGTAATCTGTTGGTTCCTATTGGTCAGAAAATATTTTTAAACAATAAGGTGCTTTTTCAGTGAACCTACTTACAAGCGCGTGACATAAAAGATATCAAAGTTATTATAAATGTTTATAAGCTAAAAAATCAGCACCTTTTAAAACGGTCAATCTGGCTGGGTAAAAAAACAAAGTTATTAACATTTTTAAGTTACTCCAAAAATAATGATTTGTGCGATGATCTCGGTCAATTGTTTATGTATTTTAATGTAGAAACTCGCAACTAAAAGAACTTTTAAGATCTGCAACTTTTATTTTAATCGTTTTTCTCTAAAATGTACGTAAAAAAAGCAAAACCAACTGTACGTCTTCACGGATTTGTCATAAGCTATCCCTCATATACCTTTGAGAGCTTTTAAATAGCTGTAGGTATAATATTTTTACAAGCAATCGACGATTTTTTCACAGATAGGCTGAACTATATGCACACGATCTGATTAATTCAATAACACCGCCCTAAAGAACATCAAGTTAGAAGATTACTTGTTTCTAAATGATTGTAGCATTATAGGTTTACTAAGTTGTTAACGTAAACCTGTATGAATTTGTAGAGCCCGAAACCTGTTGTCTCAGTAAACCAATTTTGAGTAAGTCGCCTTTTTCTTTTTTTACTTTTTGAATATCTTTATATCAAAAGAACGTGTTCGCGATTTTCAAATTATTTTCGGTAGCAAAATGCCTCAATTTATGACCATTCTCATTTAACCGCTCTTCTGTATTTGCTCCCACTTTTTGTGAATAACATATTATGTTCCCTATTCTAGCATTTAAGTTACTTCACATCATCACATGATCTGTTTTTTTTGGCATTTTCTAAGTATTATTTGAAGTGATTTGTATCGATCGCTTGTTTCTTACTGTTTACGTGTCTCTGGAGCATAAATGGCATTAAAATTAAAATCTAATTAGTAATTCATTGTGTTCATTTGAAAACTTTCAAAACAACGTTACACCGCCATTGAGGACTCGGACCAAAGTTTGTCAAGTGGCTTAGAGCACAGTCATTTTGGTTTAAAACATTCAACACACCCTGTAATTGTTTGCGCACACAAGGGATCCACAACGTGTGTACATTGTTGTATGGTACACAGACGTTAAATGGAGCAGAAAACCCGGTAGGTATAGCATCGTTTCGAGTGTGGAGTCGGTACGGGGATTATAATCCGACACAACTCCGGCAAAAACTCGAATCCGGGTGTACGTCACAATAAAATTATGTTATAATGTAGAAGCTATGCATGAATGAAGATATTGTGGAAGGGATTTGATGTGGATTAATCTCAATTTTTGGAAAATGACGTGAATTTTCGAGGAAACGTGATACTGTACAATAGTTTTATTACAATTGTAGACATAGTGGTTATATTATTTATGTAGTTTATAATTATGTATCAGCCGAAAAAGTAAAAATCAAATGAATTAAGAATGAGAAGACTTTATAAGATATTAAGTTACAAACTACTACTATGTTATATTTGTATTATCACCAAAGTGATGCATATTTTTTGTAATACGTTTTATTTGGAGATGAAGCTACTATGAAATGTTTGGGCTGGAATTCTTAGAAATTATATCATAAGACCCTTCTTTTTCGAGGATGACGAAAACGGAAAAATGTATCTACATTTTTTGGACAAGTTGCCAGAATTATTTTAAGTAGTACCGCTGAACATAAGTGAGAGAATGTGGATATCAAAAGAAAAGTAGCGAGAAGGTGGTTTCCATGATTTTCAGAGTTAAACAAGCTAGATTTTATTTTCTGGAGTTAAATAAAATATAAGGTGTATAAAACACCAGATACAAAACTAAAGAAGAAATAAATGAGAGAACTAGAAATGAATATATTAGATTATACAGAAATGTATTAACTAGTATCATTTGCTCTTTTAAAGATCGCTGGCAATTATGTATTGACGTCGACGGAAGCCATTTTGATTATTTATTATACATTCAACTATTTTTTTGTTAGTTTTGTTTTAAATTTAATTTTAATTGTACATTAAACGTCACTTCACTTTTAACTACTTGGGTCTTTTTATATCTTACAAAATATTAACAAATTAAGGATCAGTCTAGATTAAGATGTATTTTTTCATGGCAAACTTAATAAAATGTCACCTAATTTTTGATGCAATTAATGTTTGGCTCAAAAAATCACGAATAACCCACAAATTAAAGCAGTTAGGTATAGGCAATACTTAATAAATAATAAAGTATCATAAAATACCATTTCATTACAATACTAAAATACAGGGTGTCCCATTTAATAAAATTCACAAAATACTCATTCCAAGTTTCGACTAACCTTGTATACAAAAATTAAACATTTCGCTATGTTATTAATTTTAGACATTAGTAGACTATATTAAAAACCTTTTGAACAAACTGCCAAACCTTATATTAAAAAAAAACGAGAACATGAGAAAGAGCCAAAAAATGTAAAAATATGCAGAATGTACCATTAAAAAAAGATAAGTTTATGCCACCCTGTTAATATGGGTAACCCTGTATACTTGAAAATATTTTTAAATTATGGTCCTATATATGACTCGAAAACTGACAGAAGAATGTAAGTGGTAGTAGATTGAGAGGTAAGATATAACCGATAACAAAGAAATACAGTAGGAAACAATTCTTTCCGGATCTGCTGCAGACTCACACTCCTAGTACCCGGCCACCTGAGACGAAAAAATGAAAGATTACCAATTACAGCCTAGGAGTGGGTCCCCGAAAAGAAAGAGATAAAAAAGAGAAACTAAAGAAGTCTTGGGATAAAGAAATGAATGTTTTTCTGTTTGTAGGGGGAACCAAATCTATCCCAAATCTGGATAAATCATTTGGCACCAATCAATAGCGCGGATATTCTTATAAGAGATACGTTAGGGTGCATACGTCAAGCCGAATATGTCATGGTATAATACATCGATGGCCTAGAGGCAATACCTATGTAAGTACCAAAAATTCAAAAATCTGTGCCTTCTCACAATTTTTAAAGGCAAACAGATGATGAATTGGACTGACATGTGGAATCTCAAATGGGAAAAGATTTGATTTCACGTTCAGGGCTTCTGCACTAGTCGCTCTGATGAGTCTTAGTAAGACGAAATGCGTATAAACGAATAGTAGAGGCATTATACGTGAAATCAAATGTTAACTGTATTTTCTGTATCTTTATTTACTCGTTTATTTCAAGTATAAGTAACCAATTCACGAGAGCTCCTCACTTAGGTAAATCGATATGTCGTCCTCCAAAAATAATAATTCTCAATTCCATGTTACGTACAAAGTTCAAGAGCTGCTTGAAAATATGCGGTGTAACTTATAAAATCCGCTTTTACATGCCAGATTTATCACCATGTGATCACTATTATGTGATTGATCTATTAAAACAGTCACTAAATGAGGTGTCGGGTTAAATTTCTACGTAGAGATAGATATTACATACAAACTTCTTTTTAATTTGTTGAATAAACAATACGTCAAAACTTTTGAACCGAATTTCCATTAAACAATCACACGTGAAATAATAAACAGCCGAAAATATCCTATTCGAATATCTGTTAAGCTCCAATGAAAGATCATCTTGACTCATAATGTATAAACTCTCGTTTCGTATCTAATTTTCGCGTCGGTCTATTCTCTATTCTCATTTTCGTGATGCTGCTTGAACGTTGTATCGGGAGAATAGTTCTGCTAAGTTGAAATATGACCAGTTCTAAAGGTACGGTTTGCCTATTAATGGCTGTAAACAGTATAAACTGTCATTGATATAATAAATTAATCGAATGTGCAGATCGCAGCGTACGAGACTGACGATATTCGAGACAAAGGAGATCAATTTATAATGTATTTGAAAAGCCTGGGGGAATAAAGGGAATTAACTTTTAAAAAAAGATTCTTGAAAAACATGATGAATCTTTTATAGTATAAATTTATTGTGTAATTGTCGTATAATACAGTGCTTATATAAAGTAACTAGCTAATGTCGATAATAAGTAAATATGAAGTGGATCTTTTGTGAATAATTATAATTATTTTGTAATTTGTAATAATTTTTAAGGTAATTAATTTAAAGGTCACTAAAGGCCTAAAAGCAAGGATGCTGTTGTCACCGACACTCTTTTAAAATATACGTCCAAGAAGCATTGAGGAATTGGAGAAATAAATGTAGATTTATGGGCATCGAAGTGGGACAAGAAACTCTGTATACATTGTTGTTTGCAGATGATCAGGTGGTGGTTGCAACCGATGAGGAAGATATAAATTATATGAATCGAAAATTATTTGAGGAATATGCCAAATGGGGGCTTACTGTAAACATAAGCAAAACAGAATATTTAAAAATTGGAGGAAATACCACAGATCTGAGGCTTGAAAACGTAGTCATAAAAGGCTGCAACCTGTATAAATATCTAGGGAAGCATCATATCAGCAGATGGCAGAGTTAAGATAGATGTACAAAACCGAATAACCCAAGGGAAAAAATGCATCCGAATACTGAATTCATTACTGTGATCTAATAAATTAAAGATGCATACCAAACTTCCGCGTATACAGAGCAATTGTAGAACCAATTACCACATATGGTGCCGAATGTTGGACGATGACAAAGAATGAACGAGATAAAGTAGACGTTGTGGAAATGGATTATCTTAGAAGGTCATGTCGAGTATCGAGAATGGAAAGAATCAGGAATGAGGGAAATACGAAACCGTACAGGAATTAGAGATACTCTTTCAGATAGAATACAAGGAAGACAATTACAATGGTATGGTCACGTGATGAGAATGGAGGAGGAGCGGTGGCCAAAGAAAGCCTTAATGTATGTTCCGCCAGAAAGAAGGAAAAGGGGAAGACCACCAAATTCCTGGAGAAGAGAAATTACAAAAACAATGCAATCTAGAGGCTTAGAAGAGGGAGATTGGAGAGATAGGAAAAGATGGAGGCTGAAATGCGGGAAGCAGCAATCGCCGTAAGGACCCCCGTTATATGATGATGATGATGATGATGATGTAAAAGGTTTTCACAAATATTCCAATGAAACTATTAGTTTATCATCCTCGTCCTTGTTTTTCCCTTGTATAGTTGGATTCCCTAATTAGGTTTCTACAAAGTTTATTGGGTCAAAACTAATATATGTGTATATTGTTTGTTCAGAGATCTCCTTTCAAAAAGGTCTCCCTCAAGTCATTTTTTTTTCTTATTCATCCTCTCCTACTAATTCCGGTAAATACGTAACTCGAATAATCTTCGTCTTTGGTGATTACGTGATCATATCGATGGTAAAGATTTTTCTAATCACCTTAATTCTGTGTTTTCTCATTTTGGCAATTGGGTCAACCCTAAACTTTTCCAATATGTCCTATTCGAAAATTTATCTTTTATTTCCATCCTTTTATCCATCTAAAAACCATTTTTATTTTTGCCACATGAAATGTTTGTGTTCTTCTTTCTTTTTACTTTATACCCTAATCTCATAACAGTTTTGTAGAATTTGTGTTTCAGATTCCATTGGAATATTTTTTGCTACACAATATTCGCCTAATTTCAACTGATCCATCGTACTGTAACTCTATTGCATGAATTTTTATATATTTCTCCATTACTCTGTAATACCGATTGCGGGTGTACTTAAAAACTGTTACTTTTGTCAATCATTTCACCATTAAAAGTATCATTTTATTTGTAATTTCAACTTTAAATGAAACACTCCAAATACTCTGTTTTTGTCCTACTAACTTTTAAGCCTTTTCCCTTAAAAACATGTCTCCACTGTTCCAGTTCTTGGTCTAAATCGCTTTTACTATTTCCTACTTTCACATGAAATTTATCAGTATCCTCCCAGACCTATCCTAACACTAGTTGTTTCTGTCCACAATCTTTCAAATTATCCTACAAAAGAAGTTGCTTCGCAGGCTTCCAAAGTTGATTCCAAAACAACATAAAAATACAAAATTTTAATGTTATATGCTCCAATTAAAAATATAACAAGACTTTTTCATCAAGACAACCCAGTCCTTAGTAATGAGTTCGTTATTATTTTTTATTTTTTTTTGAAAGAGAGAAAGATTTTTGGGACCGTCAATGAAAATGAGCTATGGAGTCGAAGATTCCATAGCTCAGTTATCATATATACTCAGATATGGATCAGTTATACACCGATCCAGATATTGTGAAATTCGTTAAAGTGCAGAGACCCTAGATGGGCTTTACACATTGCTAGGATGTCAGATCATGAAGACACGAAGAGATTAACATTTTTTAAAAACCAGAGGGCACAAGAAGTAGAGGACGACAACGAAGGAGATGGATTGATGATATGGAAGAAGACCTACAGATTCAAGGGTCAGAAGATGGAGGGAAGAAGGCAGGAATTGACAGTAGTAGCGACTTTTTTCTGAGTAGGCCAAGAATCCACAACAGATTGTCGAGCCACTTATGATGATACATGGTATGATGGCGAAGGGACATATCAGAAATCAACTAATGGCAAAAAAACTTTGTTAGGTAATAACTTTGTTAATAAAAGCTGCTTAATCTAACCAAAATAACTTGTACAAAATGTATATTTTAAAAACCTAAACGCCGTTGGTCACGGCATATAGAAAATTATAGTATTTCACTACACAACTTATATATTACGTGAACAACAAATCTCCAAATAGTGGCTCACAGAACGCACATAAACCCCATAACTCCCAAAAGTTTAACAGTTTTCTCGACGTTATCGTTCACGAAATACGGTATAGAGTGCATAGAGCGAAAGTTTTATCGAAAAATATTATTGAAGGGTGTATCGTTGAACGAGGGCCCGATTGTAGGCCTTTCGAAATAGGACCCGTAAGGGACGTCGGGAGCGCTAGTGAAGAGCTTTTAGTGATACTTCAGGCGATAGGGATTTTACCTTAGAGAGGCCGACGAGTAGGGCACACTAGAGGAAGTGAAAGAGAGCTGGCGAAGTAGTTTGAAGATATTTTTTACACGGAAAATGTGAAAACAAAATGTTTATTTTGGGCGAAATAATTACACAACACTCTAATTTTGATCAAATGAAGAAACTTGTGGAATGTACAGAGATATGAAAGGTCGATAGTAGTGAAAAGTGCTTTTGTCAGTTATGTAAAGCAGTTGTTTTGAATAAAAATGCTTTGTAAAGCCTACGACTTGCATCACGTTGAAATATTCCAAATCTCACTCTCAAACAAGGCGTTCGGAAATTGGTTAATAAATATAGTAAATTAATTCTTTTTTATATTTTGTCCCATCTGATTCTTAATTGTGCATTTTATATTAAGCCAAGAACGTACCGTACACATGAGAGAGCTAGTGAAGCAACAAACAATAACCCAGCATTGTAGTACTACACAATTGGTACTCAACTTCTCTAGCTACACATTGACAATTATAATATGTTTTCAATGAAGTTATTTACGCCACTAAAAAAAGGAACTACCTTTAAACAAATCTCATACAATCATCCTTATCATCAACATCATTCTGGCTTTACAACCTGCCTGAGTCCTAGCTTCCTCAAGAATTTTCTCTCCAGTCGTCCCTATCCATCGCCTTCCTCCGTCAAGCACGTATACCCATTATTTCTCATGTCTTCATCGATGTTGTCAAGGAAACTTGTTGTGGGTTTTCCTCTTCTTTTCTCACCAATGGGTCTATCAAGGAGCGTTTTTTCTAGCTGGGGTCATTTTGTTTCATTTGCATTACATGCCCTATCCATCTCAGACCTCCTATCTAATATGTTTTACGAGATCTGGTTCCTGGTATATTCTATAAAGTTCAAAATTGTATCGTCTTTACAACAATCCATTGTCATTCACTGCTCCATAGATTAGCCTTAGTACGTTTCTTTCGAAACATCCTAAAATGTTTTCATTACTTTTTGTTAGAGTCCATGTCTCTGAACCATTTGTTAGGACTGGGCGTATTATTGTTTTGTAGAGTTTTATTTTTATATTTCTCGATGACGTCGTTTTTCTATGTGGTCGTAGGATTTGTGGTTGCATGCTTATTTTCATATGTTTCGTTTTGTTGGTGTTTATTATTAAACACATTTTTGTAGCTGATTATTTTAATGCTATATATGCCTCTCATACAGCGTTTTCCGTTCTACCAATAATATTTAATATCATCAGCATAGACAAGCATTTGTACTGATTTTATTATATATTAAAACCAATGGTTGTGATTTGTGATATACGGTATACTCTTTTCCAGAGCCAGTATACAGGAGAGAGGGTCTCACTGGCGCAGCCCGTTTTTTGTTTTTAAAAGGTTCAGACAGATCCCCTTGAATTTATTACTCTACATTCAACTTTTTCAGAGTTCTATCTATCTAATTAGCCTTCTTCGGTCCTTCCTTGGACATAGGCCTCCCCAATCCTTTTCCATTCTTCTCTATCTGTCGCTATAGTCATCCACCCACGTGCTTCTTGATATAATCTACCCATCTCAATTTGGGGCCTTCCTCTGCTTCGTTTATATTCACACGGTCTCCAACTTATAAGAATTTTGTTCCATCGGTCTTCTTTTTGTCTTATATTGTGTCCTGCAAATCTCCATTTCAATTTTGCAACTTCTTGTCTAACATCCCTCACTTTTGTTTTCTCTCCTTATCCACTCGTTTCTCTTTTTAATCCATAATCTTATGTGCAACATTTGTGTTTCCATTGTTCATTGGGTTTTTATGATTTTTTTCCATATTTGCTTTTGTAAATGTTCATGTTTGGGAACCATAAGTAAGACAGGGAGCACACATTGATTGTATATCTTTGGTCTTAAGTTGCTGTGGATATCTTTTGTTTTTAAGAATGTAGCTTAGATGCCGCCCATGCCAGTCTAACTCGTCTTTTTATCTCTGCTTTTTGGTTTTCTCTTTGTTAAGTTTTATAATTTGACCCGATATATATATATATATATATATATATATATATTATATATGTAATCCTGAACTTGTTCTATTTCATCTTGTCCGATCCGCATTGGTGATGTCTTCATCTGTATTTGTTATGATTTTGGTAGTTGCTGTAATTCATATTAAGGCCCTATCTTTCCAGCTTCTACGTCCAGTTCTTCATTATTTCAAATAATTCTTCTTTTTTATCTGTTATCAATGCGATGTCATCAGCGTACCTTAGATGGTTCAAGCGTTGTCCACAAATTTTTATACATTTTTCTTCCCATTCTAATCTTTTAAAAATATCTTCCAGAGCCTGATTGAAAAGTGTCGGTGATATTGTGTCAGCCTGTCTCACGCCTCTATTTATTTGTATTGATTTTTGTTCCTTCATCTACTTTAATTGTTGTTTTGGCTTCCTTATATATATTGGCTAGTAGTTCCGTATATCTGTGGTCAATTCTGCTGTTAATCAAAGAACTTTTCACTGCCCAATGTTCGACACTGTCGTTAGCCTTTTCGAAATCTATGACGCTATATATAGAGGAATGTGGTATTCATTTGCTCGTTCAAGTATTTTCATACTTAGTAAATGGTCACTTGTGCTGAATCCCTTCTAAAACCAGCTTGTTCTTTTCGACTGGTATCCGTCGAATTTTGTCGTCAATCTATTTTTTTTCAGAGTCAGTTTTGTTAAATTTACCAACTGATTTGGTATTCCTAGCTCTTTTGTTGCTTTGAACATTTCTCTTTTATTCGTCTTAAATTGTTTCAAGGTTGCAATCTGGTGATTGGTCGATTTAAACTCTGAGATAGCGCG